>NC_091158.1:1467805-1767805 GCF_040958095.1 Procambarus clarkii
CTACTTTTTTTCCCCACACCACACACACACACACACACACACACACACACACACACACACACACACACACACACACACACACCAGGAAGCAGCCCGTGACAGATGACTAACTCCCAGGTACCTATTTAGTGCTAGGTAACAGGGGCATTCAGGGTGAAAGAAACTTTGCCCATTTGTTTCTGCCTCGTACGGGAATCGAACCCGCGCCACAGAATTACGAGTCCTGTGCACTATCCACCAGGGGCCGGATTCAGGAAGGTACTTACGAAGGTTTTTCCTCTTAGCTAAGAGCGTTTTCCGTCTTAGCGCCTTCGTGGCGGCTACGTCCGTATTCAATTAGCTACCCTAAGTGGAAAAACCTTCGTAAGTTCATTCCAGGATTTGAGTGTGGTTTCGACCACTCGTAGCTTTACGTAAACTGGATGTAAGTCATTTTTTCTCTACTACATAACACTGGGATCGATTTATGATATTGGAACATGACCAAAATATTATAGCTGGTGAATCTAGTGAAGAGGAATCCTTCGTGTTAGTTATATATGCATTCTCTGCTTGAAACTTGAAGTAAATATGTGTTTGATGATAGTAGAATTAGTTTTATAATAGCAAGATATTATACCAGTAGTTATTAAGTAAATAAACACTGGTGAACATGAAATATGAGAGAAGGTGATGAGCCCTGCCTGATGGGATCATTTACTATCACCAAATGCCCCTGTTCACCTAGTAGTAAGGGTGTACCTTAGCTATACATACCCATTTCTAATTTATTTAGTTTGGTTTTATTTTGAAATTAAATCTGGGTGAGACATAAAATAAAAATATGCTGCACAAATGATGTTAGGTAAGGAAAAGGGTAAAAATGTCATAAACTTTATTCATTGAATACTTAAAGCTATAATCATGACTATATAGATTATTAAAAAAAAGAGAGGGAAGTAGGGGTCCAAGACCTCTTCCTGTTATACAATTTGGGTGTGGAACAAGTAATTATCAAAAGAAGGCACCATGCCGGGAAGGCTATGTAGCAGTAAGGCAGTGAGGTGAGGCAGCTACTTATTTGAGAAATGCTTATTTTATTTACCATATAAGCTGAGGCAACTTATTTTATTTGAGGAATACTCAGCTGATTCCTCTACATTTAGCATGGAACAAATTTGTGTCCAAGACCTCTTCCTGTTACTCAATTTGGCTGTGTGTAACCAAACTAGAAGTGCTCTACAAATCAAGGGACCCAGAATGTGGAATGACCTCCCGAATCATGTCAAAGGCTGTACCTCTCTCAACCAGTTTAAGAGTTAAACCAAGTACTGCCTAATTAACTCCATGTAACCTAACTTACCTCCTAAATGTCAACCCATGTCTTGCTATTTTTTAAACAACGCTGTTCATCAACATGTGCAATTGCTGATTTATGCTATGTTAACGACCTTTTTGTATTTTTTATTCCTTCTTCCAACACAATTTATACCAAATCCCGATTACTATTAAGTTTAAGTCTGTGTTTTTTTCCCCCCACACCTTGCCCGAAATGCTATGAGTATTAGTGACTTTAGGTATTGTATGTACTAGCTCTGCCTATAAATCCAACATTATGTTTGTAAATCAACTGTATGTACTTTTCCTGAATAAAATGTATTTATTATTTATTTTTTAATCAGTAAGTATTAAAAGAAGGCACCAAGCTGGGAAGGCTATGTAGCACCATTGTGTGTAACAATAAACCAAATTTTTTTAACAAATAATGCACCTGTATGGGAAAACAAATCCTGTCAGCTGTAAAAATAGTGATGCAGTTATTTAAATGAAAAATATAATGAAAGAAATATTACTGGTTTATTTTTATCCTATCTTTTTGTACTGTACAGTATATCCAAGGAAGTGAAAAATTGAGACATAATGCACAATTTAATGAATGATTAGCATGGATTAGCAGTTCAAAAGAAATATGACTTGTATTACATATCAACATGTGATCTTAATAATCCCTGGTCAACATGATTTAATAAGGATAATACAGTACTGTATTTGTAATAATACAAACTATAATTTAAAATCTTTATTACTGATTTTTTTTTATTAAGAAGATTAGGTATACACAGCAATGTGCTGCTACCCTATTCTATATGGAATATTACACAGTGTAGATAAAAAACTAGCTATAAGTTTATCTAATACTCCCATCTCACAAGATGGTTAGACATACTGTACATGGAATCAATTTAGAAAATACCAGCCTCAATACAAAAAAGAAATCAACTCTGACTAAACAACTCTAAGCAATTTTCACAAGAGGTAAGCACTGAATCATGGAAACATTATATTATAATTACTCTTACCAGTTTCTACAAAACTCCTCTCAAACAATGTATTTTTAAACATGTTTAGGTATACACAGCAATGTGCTGCTTCCCTATTCTGTCTAAAGGACCACACAGTGTAGATCAAAAACCAGCTACAAGCTCACCCAACGTCCTCACCTCACAGGATGGCCAGTCATACATGGAATTAGGAGAGAACAAAATACTTAATGCTGATCTATTAGCCTCCACTGGCAAAATCTGGGTGCAGCACAAGAATATCTTCCAATATTCCTGAGTGTATGAAGTAATTACAGAGCTCAAAATACCTCATACCATTTGGTATGAAGTCACTGATAACAGGACAATCACAGATATAGTGTTGGAGAGTATGTTCTCTCAAGTAGGACTGAAAACAGATGTTTTTTTTCCACCAAGAGGGCTATAAACCCATGGAACCGCCTACCCACTGAAGCCGTAAATGCCAAATTCCAGCTAAAAAATATCATTAAGACAATTGGCGGGCCCTTTAACAAGCCGCCGGCTTTCTGTCCTCTTCGAGGTCACTAGATAGTTAGTGGCCCTTGGGTAAATTCAGTAAATATATACAATAATTGTCAGCGCATCTTCCGAGCAACAAGGACAGCTACACAGTATCTCTTAGAATTACGTAGGTAAACAACAAATGTAACATATTTGTTTACTACAATGTCGGTGCTGGCTGTAGAAGTTGAAAAAACATTGTTTTACTTTGAAATATACTAATTTTATAAGAAAATTCGACGTAAATAGGAGGCAGTAGAGCTCCGATAAGCCAGCGCTAAATCTTCAATATGAAGAATGTTGCTGCTCTCTGATTGGCCAAACGAAACACAGTAGTGACCTCTATCGGCACGCAGGTGAACCAACAATTTCCTTCTTAGGTATACCTTGTTGAATCGCACCTAAGCATCTTCTTAGGGCGCACTTAGGAACCTTCGTAGCAAACCCACTTACGAAGAAATACACAGAGCTTCCTGAATCTAGGTCCAGGCTACGAGGCCCCTGTGTGTGTGTGTGTGTGTGTGTGTGTGTGTGTGTGTGTGTGTATTCACCTAGTTGTGATTGTGGGGGTTGAGCTCTACTCTTTCGGCCCACCTCTCAACTCTCAATCAAATGTTTCTACTACTACTATTTTTTTCTCCCACACCCCCAAACACGCCCAAAAAATGGAGCATAGGGTGAAAGAAACTCTTCCCATCAATTCTCGCCGGAGCCCGGGATCGAACCCGGGACTACAGGATCACGTGCCCAGCGAGCTGTCCGCTCGGCCGGCCGGCTCCCCTGTGTGTGTGTGTGTGTGTACTCACCTACTCACCTAATTTACCAAATTGTGCTTGCGGAGGTTAAGCTCTGGCTCTTTGGTCCCGCTTCTCAACGGTCAATTAACAGGTTTACAGGTTCCTGGGCCTATTGGGCTCTATCATATCTACACTTGAAACTGTGTATGGAGTCAGCCTCCACCACATCACTTCCTAATGCATTCCATTTGTCAACCACACTGACACTAAAAAAGTTCTTTCTAATATCTCTGTGGCTCATTTGGGCACTCAGTTTCCTCCTGTGTCCCCTAGTGCGTGTGCCTCTTGTGTTAAATAGACTGTTTTAAGCTACCCTATCAATTCCCTTGAGAATCTTGAATGTGGTGATCATGTCCCCCCCTAACTATTCTGCCTTCCAGCGAAGTGAGGTTTAATTCCCGTAGTCTCTCCTCGTAGCTCATACCTCTCAGCTCGGGTACTAGTCTGGTGGCAAACCTTTGAACCTTTTCCAGTTTGGTCTTATCCTTGACTAGATATGAACTCCATGCTGGGGCTGCATACTCCAGGATTGGCCTAACATATGTGGTATACAAAGTTCTGAATGATTTCTTACATAAGTTTCTGAATGCTATTCTTATGTTGGCCAGCTTGGCATATGCCGCTGATGTTATCCTCTTGATATGTGCTGCAGGAGACAGGTCTGGCGTGATATCAACCCCCCAAGTCTTTTTCTTTCTCTGACTCTTGAAGTATTTCATCTCCCACATGGTACCTTGTACTCCCTTCTGCTCCCTACACCTATCTTCATTACATTATATTTGCTTGGGCTCTAACAACCATTTGTTTGACCATTTCTTCAGCTTGTCCAGGTCTTCTTGAAGCCTCAAGCAGTCCTCCTCTGTCCTAATCCTTCTCATAATTTTGGCGTCGTCAGCAAACATTGAGAGAAATGAATCTATACCCTCTGGGAGATCATTTACATATATCAGAAACAAGATAGGACCGAGTACAGAGCCCTGTGGGACTCCACTGGTGACTTCACGCCAGTCTGAGGTCTCATCCCTCACCGTAACTCTCTGCTTGCTATTGCTCAGGTACTCCCTTATCCACTGGAGCACCTTACCAGCTACACCTGCCTGTCTCTCCAGCTTATGTACCAGCCTCTTATGTGGTACTGTGTCAAAGGTTTTCCGACAATCCAAGAAAATGCAGTCCGCCCAGCCATCTCTTTCTTGCTTAATGTTTATCACTTGGTCGTAGAATTCTGTTAAGCCAGTCAGGCAAGATTTACCCTCCCTGAACCCATGTTGGCGATTTGTCACGACGTCCCTTCTCTCCAGAAGTGTTACCAGTTTTTTTCTCACGATCTTCTCCATCACCTTGCATGGTATGCAAGTCAAGGACACTGGCCTGTAGTTCAGTGCCTCTTGCCTGTCACCCTTTTTGTATTTTGGGACCACATTCGCCGTCTTCCATATTTCTCGTAGGTCTCCCGTTCTAATGACCTACTATTTGTACAGTGACTTTGCATTTACTCGGGTTGAACTTCAACGGCCATTTGTTGGACCATTCACTCAGTCTGTCTAGGTCATCTTGTAGCCTCCTAATATCATCCTCTGTTTCAATCCTCCTCATAATTTTTGCATCATCGGCAAACATTGAGAGAAACGAGTCTATTCCCTCTGGGAGATCATTTACATATATAAGAAACAGTATAGGGCCAAGGACTGACTCCTGCAGGACTCCACTTATAACGTCTCGCCAATCTGAGACCTCACCCCTCACACTGACTCGTTGTCTCCTGCTGCTTAGATACTCCTATCCACTGAGTACCTTCCCTTTCACTCCAGCCTGCGTCTCCAGCTTTTTCACTAGCCTCTTGTGTGGTGTTGGCTACATGGTGGTAGGGGTAGCAGATTGGTGTTAGTAGTATAGGGATGATGCTTGGGGTGGTGGGCTGGTTATAGTGGGAGGGATGGACGGCTAATGGGCAGGGGAATTATAGGGGCGCATGGCACTTACCTGTCAGTGTCTATTAGAGAGTGAGGTCTAGGGGCCAGATTCACGCAAGCACTTACGCATGCACTTAGGAACGTGTACATCTTTCCTCAATCTCTGACGGGTTTGGTTACATTGATTAAACAGTTTACAAGCATGAAAACTTCCCATTCAACTGTTGTTATTGTTATAAACAGCCTCCTGGTGCTTCGGAGCTCATTAGCTGTTTATTAATTGGAAACAAAGCCTCCAAAGATTGAGAAAAGATGTACAGGTTCGCAAGTGCTTGCGTAAGTGCTTTCGTGAATCTGGCCCTAGCTCTTTATGCCCCGCCTCCTAACCATGTACTTGTTGTGTTTCAACTTAGCCTCAAAATTGTGGATGGAGGTGGCTCTCAAAACATCTTCTTTCAAAGCATTCGAGTTGTAAACTACCCATACAGGATACGAGTACTTCCTTACTTTCTTGTGACTCATTTACATATCCAGCTTCCACCTGATTGATTGTTGCCGCCGGAGGCTGCTAGTTTATTGTGCACCCCATACTCATCCTGTGAGCGGTAGCGCAAAAGCATTACAGAGGGCACAAAAGGTCTTTATCAGACCTCATCTTAGATTATTACATAAACAATTTCTTCAATCCTTCACACCTTATAGATACAATGTCAGCTAGTTACAGAGAAAGTGCTATTACAAGAGCTACATATTTACAGTAAGTCATCATACATTAATGGTAGGTCTTGTCGTTAATACATAATAGTTTGGCCAATGGGGATATTACAGAGTCATAGGGGAGCTTCTGTTTATTATTAGTCCTCACAATACACTACTTGTTTCTGAATCTCATATGTCGTTCATCTACTGGAAGCAAAATGTGGGTACAGTGCAAGGATTTCAGGTAATTTATCCATGATAATAAGATAGGTTGCCATATCATACAGAGTGAGCTTAGATTTATCTCTAAAAAGCTCAATTTTACAACAATCCAAGATATAGTGTTCGAGTGTGTGTCCCTGCCTATGTCCACACACTTTACACTTTACTTCATCTAGATCCCTATACAAGCCGAACTGCCAGAGATACTTGTAGCCAAGTCTTATACGAGCTGTGACAACATCTGTTAGTCTACTGACTTTGTTACTTGCCCCATACACATGTTTTACTTCACACATTTCATTGTGATGAACAATGGACCTACTAGTTCCAGTTTGCACTGTTCTACTTTCTTCAAATCCATCTAGGAGTTCTCGTCTAATGACACTTTTAAGGGACCTATTTGATAACTCAAGATTCCATTCAATACTGTCTTTATTTACTGCAGCCGTAGCAAGGGCGTCAACTTTGTCATGTTCCTGCATGCCAATGTGAGAAGGAATCCACAACATTTTTATATTTACCCTCTTGCTAAGTATTCTTACATATCTACGTCTAGCTTCCAAGACAAGCACGTTATTACTTGATTGCAAACTGTTTATTGCTCGTAGTGAGGATAGGGAGTCAGAAATAATTAAGCTGTCTACTTCAGTGTTGTCAATAATTTCGAGTGCTACCAGTATCGCTACCAACTCGGCTTGCATTGTGGACGCCCAGTTACTAATTCGGATATTTCTTTGAATTGTGCTGCCATCGGGCTGATGAGCAATAACAGCACTTCCTGCCCTCCCTGTAGCTGTATTGAGTGATCCGTCAGTGTATATGGTCTGTGCAATGCTGTTTTCAGCTTGTATATTGTGAATGTGTTCTATGGTGCTTAATTTAGCAGCAAGCTGAGCATGAGGGTTGCTTGTGATTAGTTTCTTGGTGGGGTATGCAGGGGTCAGGATGTCAAAAGGTACTATCTGCCAGGGTGGAAGGAAGTGCTGTACTCTTTCATCTGTATATACATCGTGCAGTCCCATCATTTTAATATGAGTGGCAGTTCTTTGAATCCATTTAGACTCGCTAGTTCCATTTCGTATGTGTTCTAACAGTGCAACTGACAAAATGTTGTTTTCGTTATCACGCAGCAGCTTTAGTCCCATCATAAGATTAATTAAGCTTCCACCTGTGTCCTCTTATCCTGCTTTCTCTCGATCTTAAGAGACCATCCTTGTGCAACTTATTAATTCCCCTAAGAATTTTTTATGTTATGATCATATCCCTTCTGTTTTTTTCAATCCTATTAGGTTGTATGATTTAGTTCCATTAGCGTAACTTCGTAGCTTAACATTCTTAGCTCTGGTGCCAATCTTTTTTGCAATCCTTTATACCATTCAAATTTTGGCTTTATCATTTGCTAGATGCAGATTCCATGCCAGTGATGAAATCTGCACCTTGCTTAAAGCAAATTTAAACAAATGTAGTTTAGATTTGCTTGAATTAGTCCTGATTTAGGTTTTTAAACAATGTTTAAATATTTGCACTATTTGATATGCTGCTGATGTTATCCTGTTTATGTGTGCCTCCGATGTTGTGTCAAAATTATATCCACTCCCAAGTCCTTCTCTCTTTATGATTCCTATACATGCCTTCCCTTATATGTAGATGCCATCTTGGCTCCTCTCTCTTACCCATCCGCATACCCATTATGCCGTGTATGTGACACTTACCACTGTATATTGCCATATAATACTGTTCTAAAAATAATCTGATAACGCTGAATCAAAGACAATTATTAATTTACGGATAATATTATAAAGAACAAATTTCATCCTTTATGAAGCAAAACTGCAGTGCACAATTACTTACCAGATGTGAGGTTAGACTGCAGCTCACTCAGCCATTTTCTTATAACTGAAATAAAAGACAAAAATGGAATTGTGTTATTGTTTTTAGCTGATTTTACATTTGTTTTTATTTAATCTTATTACACGCTCCTAGGCCACTACTGGTCTTCTAGACGAACACTCTTTCATAAATCACTCCTGAATCCTAGACTACCACTGTCTCCTTGACTGCTACTGTTACCTAGACAATTACTGTAACCTACCACTTGGCCACCTGAGTGTTGTTGCCTGCCTGGCTGCGTGCTGTCGTGGCAGTTCTGACATGGGGGGCCTTCCAATTCCTCCTGTTCTGCGTGTGAATTCTGTGGGGCTGGAGTTCTCGTGTAAGGCTGGTTATCCAGCCATTGAGTTGGTGATGTGCGACATGCTTCGTGTCCCGGTGGAGGCTGTCTACGGAGTTGAGCTTGTTACGGCCCACCGGGTGATTATCAAGTTCGTGAGGGAGGCGGAGTATCGGGACTTCCTCCGTCGGTACGAAGGGCGTTCGTTGCCGTTGCCGGATGGCACCGGCTCTGTTGCGGTCTCGGACCGCAGTGGTGCCCTGGCTTATGTCAGTGTACACGGTGCGCCCCTGGAGTTCCCTGAAGACCTTCTCCGGCGCTTCTTCGGAAGGTATGGTGCAGTCATCAGTGTGTGGGTGAACACGCTTTCCTCGGGGAAGTATGCTGGGAAGCGGACAAACATCCGTACCTTAGGTATGCGCCTGCGGTTGGATATCCCATCTTCTGTCCGGCTGCTGGGTTACTACGTTCGGGTGTATTATGCCCGGCAGCCCCGTACCTGTTTCCGATGTGGCCAGTTGGGGCATCAGGCTGCCGGGTGCTCTGAGGCCCCTGCTGCACCTGTTAACTTGTTCCGGGAAGAGGATTTCCCGCCGCTCCCTCAGGGCGTGGATTCCGGAGATGAAGAGGGGCAGGTCCCGTTTGCTGCTGATGCGCCCCCCCCCCCCCCCTGCGTCACCCGACATGCCCCCCGGTGGTTGTTGTCCCTGCTAACTGTGTTCCGGTGGCTCCTGTCGCTGGTCAATTCGCTGTGCCAGTTGCTTCCGAGGGTCTTCCAGATGGTCTCTGCTAGTCGTCTTCATCTTCCTCGTCTCCTGCTGATGTGCCTGGCCCTGCGCCCTCGCCAGGTGTTACGGCTGTGCTGGGTGCTGGGGGGGCTGTGGAGCGTACTGTTGTGTGCGGCCCGGTTCCCCCTGTGGTTGAGGCTGCTGCCGTACTGCGACGGGCGTCGGTTCGCACGGTTTGTGAGGCCCGTGGTTCTGGGTCCGCCTCCGGCTGTGAGGATGTGTGGCCTGTGCCCAAGCGTTCCAGGCGTTCTTCTAATGCTTGGGCCGATGTGGAGGACTTCGACGCGGGTGGAGCTTCGGGCGATGATGTGGCGGTTCCGGGTGCTTCGCGCTCTACGTCGCTGGTGGTGGCTGACGACCATGTGTCAGCTGTTGACAATGGTTGTGCGTATGATTTACCTCCGGTTTTTTCTCCTGCAGAAGGTTCTCCGCAGTGGGAGGTGGTTGCTCCTACAGACGTGGGTGGTGTGGGTTCTGGTGCGAGCCGAGGCATCAAGCTGGTGCTGAAGAAGGATGCCAAGCGTGGGGGGTCCCAGCAGGAACAACGTCCGGTGGTTGACGCGGGGCCCTGTGAGGCAGCCGAGGAGGCTCCCAGTGCGCTGCCCATTGCCCGGCCTCGTGGGAAGGAGCCCCTCCCTCTCGTCTTGGTCTCCGGTGTGGCGTATGATGCTAAGAATCCTTTGAGGTTTGACATTGTTGAATGCGTGCATCCTGTTCCGTGGTGCCCTTCTTCCATCTGGGTTCAGCGGGCTCGGTGTTTTGTTGTGGGTGTGCCGGAGTTGATGCCTGATCCTCGTACGGTTCATAATGAACCTGTTCTGGATGACGTCATGTTACTTTGGGAGGCGTATTGTGTTCGATTCCCGGCGGCGGAGTGGCCGGATAAGTATGAGAAATTTGAGTAGTCTGTGTGCTTGCTGTGTGTTTGGTGTGTGCTTGGACCTGTGGTTTGTTTGCAATGTGTTGTACCTATCGTGCGCCCTTCAGGCCGGTGTTGTGTTTGTTCTCATGACCGTTGTTTTGTTGTATTTATTGCATTTCCGTTACCCTCCTGTCCTGTTTTGTTGTTTCTTTTTCCTGTGTTTCATTGTGTTTATGCTCATTGTTGTGTTTTTGTTGTCGGCCCTTCAGGCCGGTATTTAATGTATTTATATTAATTTGTTTTGTGCTTTTGTAATTTTTTGTTATGTCTGATTGTTTGTTCTTGGTTTATTATTTTATTGTATTTATTTTATTGTATTTATTCGCAGGTTCGCATGTAAAAATAAAAAAATAAAAACTTGGCCACCACTGTCTCCTTGACTACTACTGTTACCTTGACAATTACTGTAACCTACCACTTGGCCACCACTGTCTCCTAGACTACTACTGTTACCTAGACAATTACTGTAACCTACCACTTGGACACCACTGTCTCCTTGACTACTACTGTTACCTTGACAATTACTGTAACCTACCACTTGGCCACCACTGTCTCCTTGACTACTACTGTTACCTAGACAATTACTGTAACCTACCACTTGGCCACCACTGTCTCCTAGACTACTACTGTTACCTAGACAATTACTGTAACCTACCACTTGGACACCACTGTCTCCTTGACTACTACTGTTACCTAGACAATTACTGTAGCCTACCACATGGCCACCACTGTCTCCTTGACTACTACTGTTACCTAGACAATTACTGTAACCTACCACTTGGCCACCACTGTCTCCTTGACTACTACTGTTACCTAGACAATTACTGTAACCTACCACATGGCCACCACTGTCTCCTTGACTACTACTGTAACCAACACAACCACTGTAATGTAGACCACTGGTCTTTCCTACACCAATATTGCCACCAAGACAAATGTTGTATCCTTGACTGCAACTCCCTCCTAGACCACTACTGTCTCTCTCCCCTAACTCCCGTCCCCTTGACCGCTTCTGTCTCTCTTAGCCGAATAATGAAACAATGCGGTGACCTGGATAACTACTGTCTCTTAGGTGAGTACTGTCTCCTAGACCATTACTGTCTCCTAGACTACTGCTGTCTCCTAGATCAGAACTGTCCCCCCGACCTGCCAGAAGCACTATGCAACTTGTGTACAGGAGACCTTAACCACTCGACCATCACGACCGTACAAAAGATGATGGTAGCCGAGGCTATTTGCCCATCATCCCGACGGCACTCTGATGGTAATCTTGGGCATAGTTATTTTATCAAATCACCTCATTTTTGGGGGCCACGTGAGCAACACAAATACGAACAAGCCTGAATGGTCCCCAGGCATATATGCAACGGAAAAGTCCACGGTTTGGAGAAACTTGCACGGTCGTGGTGGTTAAGTGGTTAAGGTCTCCTGTACACCAGTTGCATAGTGCTCCTGGGAGTATGGGTTCGAGTCACTTCTGGGGTGTGGAGTTTTCAGTTGCATATATGCCTGGGGACCATTAGTATTAGAAACAGCCCTCGTAGTGATAATTATGTCATATATAAAATACCTTGTAAAGAATGTAATAGGGTTCTATGTTGGGCAAACATCTAAAGATCTGAAATGTAGAATTTCTCATCATAAATACTTTGTAAGACATGGCTAACTGTCTAATGCTTTGTTTGTTCATTTCTCAGAAAATTCTCACCAAATTGATTATGAGATGGCTTCTTTAATAACGTATTGTTAAAGCACTTTCAATAGGAAAATAATTGAATCTGCTTTAATACAGATTACAAAATCATGTTATTTGAACATTGGCAGTGGTTTATATAATTTAGATACATTTTTGATTGATCAGTTAGAGGGTGATTTGAATAGGATCATTGATACACATTTGTCTCACTAATTCATTGTTAATATCTACTATCTTATGCTATTATTATCCGTGTATTGACCTATTTAGAAGCGTAAAGTGAGACTACAATCGTTCTCAACACCTGAGCAGGTGAGCCAATTAGGCCCTTGCCCAGGTGTTGCGCAGGTGCGTAGTCTCGTTGGGTTTTGGGAGGGATCTCGTGGGAGCACGTTGATTGTGGGGTGGGGAGGGTGTCTGGAGGGTCGGGGTGGTTGTCTCGTGGGGGGTTGTAAGTCGTGGGGATGTAAAGTGTATGAATAGGAATAGGTGAACTGAACAGGTGATCAATAGTAGTAGTAGTAGTAAGATGAAAATGTGTGAATATGTAGGTAGAGTTAATCGCGTGTAGATATATAGTTAAATAAAAGTATGTAGGATATGACGAGGGCGTAGAGGTGAGCCCCTCCCATGGATGGACATGCCTAGGAGATCGATATTTAAAGATGGGTGGTTAAGGAAGGGCATGTGAAGTAGGTTAAGGGGGGAGGAGTGGGGACAGGCAGGCGGTAGCTTTTGGGGCGATAGGTGAGAGAGAATGAAGTGTTAATATTTTTTTTACCAAAAAATCATTCTTACCCCAAGTGTTCAGCCTTCGATGTCCTCCTGCCCTCCCCCCAACCACTTGACTCACACACCACATAGTGTTATATATATATATATATATATATATATATATATATATATATATATATATATATATATATATATATATATATATATATATATATGTCGTACCTAGTAGCCAGAACGCACTTCTCAGCCTACTATGCAAGGCCCGATTTGCCTAATAAGCCAAGTTTTCATGAATTAATTGTTTTTCGACTACCTAACCTACCTAACCTAACCTAACCTAACTTTTTCGGCTACCTAACCTAACCTAACCTATAAAGATAGGTTAGGTTATGTTAGGTAGGGTTGGTTAGGTTCGGTCATATGTCTACGTTAATTTTAACTCCAATAAAAAAAAATTACCTCTTACATAATGAAATGGGTAGCTTTATCATTTCATAAGAAAAAATTAGAGAAAATATATTAATTCAGGAAAACTTGGCTTATTAGGCAAATCGGGCCTTGCATAGTATGCCTGCCGAGAAGTGCGTTCTGGCTACTAGATACGACATATATATATATATATATATATATATATATATATATATATATATATATATATATATATATATATATATATATATATATATATATGTCGTACCTAGTAGCCAGAACTCACTTCTCAGCCTACTATTCAAGGCCCGATTTGCCTAATAAGCCAAGTTTTCCTGAATTAATATATTTACTATAATTTTTTTCTTATGAAATGATAAAGCAACCCTTTTCTCTATGTATGAGGTCATTTTTTTTTATTGGAGTTAAAATTAACGTAGATATATGACCGAACCTAACCAACCCTACCTAACCTAACCTAACCTATATTTATAGGTAAGGTTAGGTTAGGTAGCCAAAAAAAGCTAGGTTGGTTAGGTTAGGTAGGTTAGGTAGACGAAAAAACATTAATTCATGAAAACTTGGCTTATTAGGCAAATCGAGCCTTGAATAGTAGGCTGAGAAGCGCGTTCTGGCTATTAGGTACGACATATATATATATATATATATATATATATATATATATATATATGTCGTACCTAGTAGCCAGAACTCACTTTTTGGCCTACTATTCAAGGCCCGATTTGCCTAATAAGCCAAGTTTTCCTGAATTAATATATTTTTTCTAATTTTTTTCTTATGAAATGATAAAGCTACCCATTTCATTATGTATGAGGTCAATTTTTTTTTATTGGAGTTAAAATTAATGCAGATATATGACCGAACCTAACCAACCCTACCTAACCTAACCTAACCTATCTTTATAGGTTAGGTTAGGTTAGGTAGCCGGAAAAGTTAGGTTAGGTTAGGTTAGGTAGGTTAGGTAGTCGAAAAAGCATTAATTCATGAAAACTTGGCTTATTAGGCAAATCGGGCCTTGAATAGTAGGCCAAAAAGTGAGTTCTGGCTACTAGGTACGACATATATATATATATATATATATATATATATATATATATATATATATATATATATATATATATATATATATATGTGTGTGTGTATATATGTGTGTGTATATATGTATGTATATATATATATATATATATATATATATATATATATATATATATATATATATATATATATATGTGTGTGTGTGTATATATGTATATATATATATATATATATATATATATATATATATATATATATATATATATATATATATATATATATATATATATATATATATGTGTGTGTATATATGTATATATATATATATATATATATATATATATATATATATATATATATATATATATATATATATATATATATATATATATACATACATATATTGTGACGGTGTCCCACTCCTATATTTTTCCTAACCCAGCTTAAAGAGTCATATTACCATAACCTGAGCGTTCTCTGATATTCAGGGAACATTTTCATGTGTGAGAGTGTGGAGCGTTATCAGATTGGCTGTAAAATTGCTGTTTAAGTTTGATTATGCAAGGGGGCTTACGCCCTTTTGAGTCAAAAGATGGCGCCGGGCCATTCTGTTTCCCGCCAAAGCGTCGCGGCGCCTGCCGGCACCTGATTGGCTAGGTAGGGTCACGTGCCGGAAGTGACCAATGACGAGAGCCCTCGGGCGGTGTGATGTCACGAGGCGGAGGGCTCCTGGGGCGGCTGACGCCTGGGCGGGCAGAGTACGTCACGGACCGTCACAGAGTGTGGATGCGCTCGACTAAGCTCCAGATCCAGAGACTAGAGAGCCCCTACCAGTGTATTTAAGCATCGCTTTGATATTGCAGACCATGGAGTGCCAAGAAGCAAGGATTGGCCAGGCTAGAGCGTCAAGAGCTCTATCATCAAGAGTCTGTAGCAGGGACGAACGTTGGGCTGGAAACGTCTGGGACGTCCAGCGGACCATGTTCTACATATCAAGCAAGTAGCGACGGCAAAGGCCGAATTTACTGGAAGTGAGGCATGGGGTAGCTGTACTGGACTGCAAGTTGTGTCTACAGTGCCAGTGTGAGGCGGAAGAGGACGACGGCGCAGGTACCTGACTTCAGTACCCTAAAGAAGAGGAGGAGGAGGAACGTTCCTGTCGGGTGTGAGGACGGCGTAGATGCGCTACTACAAGGACGACTGAAGAACTTGTGTGTGGGGGAGCTGATCAACGGAAGACCAGACGCCAGGACCAGGAACTTCAACATCCCTCGCCAGAGGACGAGTCGGCTTCGTAATGGAATGAAGTAAGGTAGATAATTATCCCTCCCTTTACCCCTTTGATCTAGGCGAGCTAGGATATTCTGTATATCGTGAACATTTCTTTTTACCATTTACTGTCTATGTGACAGAGTGTTAGGCTAGGAGCCAAGGTGCTCATGTAGGTATGAGTTGGTGGTGGAACATAAATATGTAGATACGGTGACGTTAGTGTATCTGGAAGTAGTGGCTGGTTTTCAAGAAGCCAGAAACGAACTTTGAATCGTTCAGCTGGTCGTGTTGCCAGAGGCGCGAGATGTGTCCTCACCGGTTTGACAGTTGGACCCAGCCAGCTGATCGTGTTGCCAGAGGCGCAAGGTGTGTGCCCGCCAACTTTTTTTTTTTTTTTTTTTTCTTTTTAGCAGGGATAATCCTGCGCGGGCCCTAAGCCTCTGGCTGGCCCACTAAGTGATGCTTGTTTCTGTTTTACCTGGGCGGAGGATGAGTATGTATGACTCGTATGGTCGCTTCAGTAAGATGTTGCCATATGTGTTTAACAACTTCCTCTGCTCTGTTGAATCGAAGGTGAAATCTTAACGGGTTTGTAACTGTGCACTGTGTTAGATAATGTTCCAGTGGTCTGTCGGGCATTTCTCCACAGTGTTGACATTTCCTCTCACCTTCCGGAACCCGTAAGCCTATTTCCCATGCACATGGGTATCCAAGCCTGATGCGATGTAAGTGCACTTCTGTTGTTCTACCGCCTCCGTTCATCAAACTAAATGGTTCGTAGTTGGTTGAATTCTTGTACCAACCCGCAGATCCTGATGTTGCAACTGCTGTGTTGTGGTCACTGTACATCTTTCGCATTGCTCTGTTTCGAATCACTTTCTTCATTTAGGAGAGACTCTGAGGTATGTAAATGTCTACATTCCTCCTCTTAGTAGCAAGTTTTGCAGCGTCGTCTGCAATGTCATTACCTAATAGTCCCACATGACTTGGCACCCAGTTGATAAGTACCCGTCGGCCTTGTCGTTTGAGTGTGTGCATGAATGATAAGACATTGGTGATCAGATGGATGTTATCACATAGGTGTTCCTGTTGCAAGGTTTCAATGGCGGTTCTCGAATCTGTATGGATGATAACATGCTGTCGGTGTTCAGCAAGAGCATGTTCCAAAGCCTTTTGAATGGCTAGCATCTCAGTCTGTAAAGTCGAACACCCATTTGAGAGCCTCCAACTATATACAGAGTTTCCTGCGTTAACTGCAGCTCCGGTTTCTTGTCCCTGCTGGTCTACTGACCCATCCGTGAAGTAAGTGAAGCTGTCGGATGCCATGTTTGCTTCTATATGCATCTGTGCAAAGTGACGGAGCAGATGAGGATGTGTCTGGTTCTTCTTCCCGTCAAGAGCCATAATCTGAAAGTCTGCTGGCAGAGATTCCCAAGGGGCTTGTATAACAAAGTCTGCATGCACGTCGTCGACACCCCTCTCAGTGACTGTGTTTGCCATATCGAATGTATCGATGGCGTTTATCGCACAATGGGTCCACCTGTTGCCATTGGAGGCTCTTCTGTCCAGAGTTAGTGCTCCAGTGATCATATCTTTAAGTGAACTGATTCTAGGTCTAGTCAATATCTTGGTCAGCATGCACGCAGCAATCCCCTTTACCCTTATTTCAATCGACGTTAGCTTTGTCTCTAGTCTTAGGTTCAGGATTTTAGTCCATCTGGGAGCACCTGTTATGACCCGCAATGCATCATTTTGAAGAACCTCAACGTTCGCCCACTGACTAGGAGAAAGAGTGAGTAAGGCAGGTGCTGCATAATCAGCCAGGGAACGAACGGCGTGTATGTAAAACATTCTCAACACTCTGTGTCCCGCTCCTAGACGGGGCCCTGTGATTGCTCTCATTATATTTATTAGTGACTTTGCTTTCTCCTTTAGATATTGAATTTGCTTATGGAATGTCATTTTAAAATCAATCCACACTCCGAGATATCGATATTGTGTAACCCACTGAAGGTTAATGTCCTGAATGCGTAGGTGCCTGTCTGGAGCCTTGCCACCTAGTCTCATCGCCTTAGACTTCTGTGCAGATATTTTTAGCCCTAAAACACTGCATTCAGATGCCACTTGATCTAAAGCACCTTGAGCTTTATGTAGAAGTGAAGGACCCGTAATGACTAATGCTAGATCATCAGCATAGCTTAGCAATGTAACACCTTCTGTAAAGGACATGGTAACAAGGTTTTCCATAAGGATGTTAAAAAGACTAGGACTGAGGACTCCTCCTTGTGGAGTCCCATTCTCGTGCAAGTGGTAGTCCGACACTTGTCCTTGCAACTTTACTCTGGCATACCTGTGACTTAGGTAATCTTGAATCCATGCTAGCATTTTCCCCCTCACACCTTTTTTAACTAAGGTGTGTAGTATTGCTGGCGGGCTTGCAAGTTCAAACGCTTTCTCCAGATCAAGGAAGACCACTATAGCTGGACCTGAGTTAACTGTTCCTAGTAATGTCGCTATGCAGTTTGCAGTACCTACTCCACTAGTGAAGCCAAATATGTGTTTATGAAGGTCTCCAGTCTTCCACAGTAGCCTATTTAAGACCATCCGTTCAGCAGTTTTACTAACGCATGATGTTAATGAAATGGGTCTGTAATTGCCAGGTTCATTCGGCTTAGGAATCGGGATGATGTCTGCTTTCTTCCAAGAGGGCGGTAGTTTGCCTTGCTGCCAAGACGCATTGATGACGTCCAATATCCCTCGGTCTCCAGCAGGACCTGCATGTGCGATCATTGAGTATGTAATGTTATCAGCACCTGGTGCAGTGTCCTTACCACCTTTTTTGGCTCTGCTTAGTTCCTGTTCGGTGAAGGGACAGTCACATTCGTCATTTATAGCTATGCCCTCATGAATGACAGTCATCCTCTCTTGTTTTAAGTGTTCTTGCTGCCTTCGGACCATTGCAGGAAGCTGATATGAAGCTGTTCTTTCTGCAAATTGGAGAGCAAGTCTCTCAGCCTCCTGCAATGGTTGAATACATGCCTGTGGCCGGGCTGGTCGACCTGATATAGTTTTAATCTGACCCCATATCTTGCCAAGACTACTATGTTCATTTAGAGTTTGACACCACTCAAACCATCTTGCCTCCTTTACTTCTCTAGAAACTCGCCTTGCTTCAGATATCACCGCTCGTAGCAGAGTTCTACCTTCTGGTGTGGGGTTTCTCTTTAGATGTTTTCTGAAGATATTGACTCTGTGGTTCTGTTCTTTAACGTCATTACTATAGAACCAAAAGTTCTTTCGTTTTGTGTTACCTGCGATAATGATTGGAATAGCTGTGTTCGCAGCAGCTGCAACGGCTTCCTGCAGATTGGTCTCGTGAATGTTCAAATCCTCAGGTGGCGTGTACGTTGCATACCACTTTTCAAGTTCTTCCTGGTATACATTCCAATTGGCCTTTCCTAAATTCCACCGAGGCTGCGCAGGTGGTGTAGGAGGTCGTGCCAGGTTTAGTGTCGTGACAGTAGCATAGTGGTCACTGGTGATCATCGGGTCTACTTCCCACTTCGCCTGATGCTTGAGTGCTGTTGAGATGAATGTAAGATCATGGGAACCTCCTAGAATGTGAGTGGGTTCCCCAGTGTTGAGAAGTGTAATTTCAGGTACTTCTCGCAGAGCTGCAGCTAAATGGCGCCCATCTGCATTGGCTGGTCCAGTTGCACCTAACTCAGGATGATGAGCATTAAAATCTCCAGCAATAATTAAATTCTCCTGCGTGGCCAAGGCAAGCACTGCCTCTGCTTCCAGTTTACGTCTAGGGGGCTTGTAGACGTTGTATATGAGGAGCTCAAAATTAGCCATATTCACTGTAACTGCTAATACCTCTACTCCATCCCCACATGAAACTGAGTCTATTTTCTTGCTGGGTATGGCGTTTCTGACTAGGGTCATTAATCCTCGTAGTCTCCCCTGCTCATACGGTAGAACATAGTGCTGATATCCAGCTAATCTGAAGGATTTCGTGGCCGGGAAAAGAGTTTCTTCCAAAACGATTATATCTGCTTTCGTGCTGATTGCAGCCTCCTGAAGTGTGTGTTTTTTATTTCCAAGACCTTGTATGTTCCACTGCAGAATTCGTAATGGCCAGACGACGGGTTCGGTTGGTGTTGCTTGTTCTACTAGAACTCCTCCTCGGAATCGACCTCTATATTCTCCGCCTCGCAAGTCGTGTCGCTGCAAATCGGACTGCATTGACAGTTCGTGGTCATCCCCGACGTTGTTGGAATCTGTGCATAACTGTGGTCCATCGCTATGTTGTTGGAAGTGCAGCAGGTCGGACTGCATTGATTGTCCGTGGTCAACCCCGGCATTGTCGGAATCTGTGCAGAACTGTGGTCCATCACTTTGTTGTTGGTATTGCTGCAAGTCGGACTGCATTGATTGCTCGTGGCCGTTTCTTGTGTTGGCGGAACCTGCGCATCTCTGCTGTTCAATACGTCTTTGTTGGCGTTGCTGCAGATCAGACTGCATTGGCTGTTGTTGTCTGTCTCCTGTGTTGGAAGATTCTGTTGACCGTGGGTGGTCACAGCGTCTTGCAGTTGCGTTTGTGAATGTCGATGTTCCGGTGTCTTGACTAGCCGACTGTTGTCGGTAGTCAGTATGTCCAAGTTGCGTTGTTTGTCCTCTTGTGCTCCATCCTGTCGGAGACTGTCTATTTCTCGTGTAACTGTGGTCTGCTGCACGATCTTGTCCATTATCACACAAGTGATGTCTTGAGTCTGTTGTTGTGAGGCGTTCTGCGTCATCTGTAGGCAATTGATAATGGTCTCTGCCATGATCTTCACGATGGTTTTCAGCTGGACCTCGGTAAAACTGTATAGCTGGGGAGTAGATTCCGAAAGTAAGTGTTTTCTGCTCTTTTGCATTTGCTGGACTTCTGCAACACTTTCGTGTAATGTCTGATTCGGAAGTGACAGATTCGGGAAATTTTGCTCCGTGAGAGTGGGTGGCTGTTGTGGCTGTGCACGAGTGTTCCAGACGTTGGTGTTGGGGTATGTATCGCTGGGCAGTGTGTTGATCCTGGCCTGAGCTGTCTGCACTTTTTGTTTCCGTGCAGAGCAGGTTGTGCTCCAGGCATGATGTTTGCCTCCACAATTTGGACATTTGGCTGTAGTGATCTGGTTTGCCTTGTGCTTGGCAATACAGTCTTTGGTGGGATGTCTCAGGCTGCACACTCCGCATCTCTCCTGTCCTGTGCAGCGTGACTGATGGTGGCCGTATTTCTGACACCTGAAGCAGCGTAGGGGTTCCGGGACGTATGGCCTCTGTCGGTATGTCCCCCAATTTCCAAGACCGAAAGTTTCCGGCACATGTCCCATGACGGTCACCAGAACCTGACGCGTCGCTGCCTTGTCTACTTTTGTGTGGCAACGTTCCGCACTCAGGACTTGCTTGTGTTCTAGCACTGGATCCAGGGGAAAGTCGATTGGGTATCCCAAAAGCACGACTCGTGTGCGTCGTTCTGAAGGGTCCAGCTTTACCAAGCACACAGGTTTCCCCTGCAGGACTCTTACCTTCTCTAAGTAATGTGCAGTCTGTTGGTCTTGAGGTGTCAGTATTATTTCTCCCTTCAGGTTGACTGTAATGGAAAGTTTGAGCTCTGGTTGTTCTTTTTCCATCGCCGTTACTACTCCATATGCTGTAGGAAAGTGGTCGGTCTGCATTATCTTGAATTTCGGAAGAAGTGCAGAGGCTGGTGAAGTCTGGTGTGAGACTGGTGGTGTCCTCCCCTGTCCCATACTGCTGTCCTGCGGCTGGGCTGTGGAGAGAGGAACAATGGCCGACATTGGCTGGCGTGAAACCGGTGGTGCCCTCTCCTGACTCATACTGCCGTCCCGCGGCAGCGTTGCGGACAGAGAAGCATTGACTGACACTGGCTGGTGTGTGACTGACGCTGTCCTCTCTAGGTCCATTACGTCCGCTGATTTGCTGGTAGAAGCAAGTGGTAAACCCTCGATAGCAGTTTTCTTTGGGGCCTGCTGCACATCGGTCCACCGTCCTTCCTCGTCCGAAAGCTGCTTCCATTCCCTCTTGCGCTGAGCCTTCCCCATGGCTCTCTTCACGTAGTGAGAACCGACTCAAACCACCGGAGCAGCAGGCGACACGTCCTCACTGCACGGTAGCTCAGGAGCAACTCCACTATTCCGCCCGCCAACTGACAAGTGGACCCAGTCAGCTGACCGTGTTGCCAGAGACACGACGAGAGGAGGTTGCCGCCATCAGACAGTTCCACCTGTATTATTTCTTTATGCAACTGTATATATTTTCTTCAGTAAACTTTTAATCTTACCAATGTGTTTGAGTGAGCCTCCATTCTCTAGGGCTATTTTGAGTGAAACCATTTATGTCACCTTGCACTGCACATGATATCGCATCCTTGATTTAAGATAACTAATGAGACCACTGACGTGTTGCTGGGACACGAGCATAAACACCCAGCTGGCGACCTCCAACAGACTAGATAGCGATACAGAGAGTATCCCAGTGTCAAGAAGGGTAGGTTCAGCTGTGAGACAGAAGGGCTTGAACCTCTCCACTCACTAGGGGTGTAAGGCCAGCCCTTGCTAGACTGGGGAGCCCCAGGGCTAGCAGTGGCACCAGGTATGGAGGGGCGAAAACCCGTGGGAGCGGCCCTAACTATACCTAATTAGACGAAAAATCTATATAAGTAAAAATGGAAATGCTCGTTTGCTCAAAATCTCTAATCTCCGAAAGTTTTTCTCTGATTGTTTTGAAATTTTTACACAACGTTCCATTAGCATCAGAGCAAGTTTTTATATACATACTATATAGATGGCACGTCTGTGACCGGAAAAAAACATGCTTTTTTAGAAAAACTGTGTTTTTTATGTGTTTTTCATGTGAATGAAGTCTTCGAAACCTCTTTAACGATTGCTTTGAAATTTTGACACAACGTTGCATTTGAATAGGCGTGTGTTTTTAAATACCTACTATATACGTGCCTCACCTGTGAAAGGAAAAAAAACATGCTTTTTCTGAAAACAACGCCATCTCTTGGACATAAGAGCAACACACGCTGTAATCTCCGAAAGTTCTTCACCGATTGCTTTGAAATTTTGACACAACGTTCCACTTGAATATGCGCATGTTTTTATATGTCTACTATATACATGCCTCACCTGTGACAGGAAAAAAACATGTTTTTTTTAAATTAGCGCCATCTGTTGCTCGCAAGAGCAACACATGCTATATTAAATATGTTACGATTCCATTTCAATGTTTTCGATTGCATTGATAAATTGAATTTTCATAGATTTCAATATATTTTCATTTTGGTATAATTATTTTGTGGGACATTGTGTTGGAATTGGGCTGTGTTGTTTTCCATACCAAACATTTCGTGAGTATAAGTATAGATACCACACCTGTGACAGGTAAAACCATGCTTTGTTTTAAAAACAGCGCCATCTGTTGCACGTAAGAGCAACACTCGCTATTCTAAATATGTTACTATTCCAATTCAATGTTTCTGATTGCATTGATAAATTGAAATTTCATCGATTTAGAGTTATTTTCATTTTGATTTCATTATTTTGTGTGACAATGCCTTGGAATTGAGCTGTGTTGTTTACCATACCATTCATTTCATGAGTTTAGTTTATTTATAATTTTTTTCTTTGTTTTTCATTTGGTTTTTAACTGCTGTTTTTATTGTTCAGTGATGGGAACATCAGATCATTTGATCCCAATTTTCTGAAGGGAATACCAGATCATTTCTGAATGCATCGGACAAGGCAGTGGGGAATAATAGGGAGGACAAGAGGAGGGGAGTGGGGGATGGTAGGGACAATGAGGAGACAGGGGAGCGGGGTAATGGTGGGGAGGACGAGGGGACGGGGGAGTTGGGGATGGTGGAGATGAGGGGAGGGGGGAATAAGGTGGGAATGGAGAATGGTGGGGAGAACAAGGGAACAGGGGATTGAAGGATGGTGGGGAGAATGAGGGGATTAGGGAGTGGAAGAATGGTGGGGAGGTCGAGGGGATGGTGGAGTGGGGAATCGTGGGGAGGATGAGGGGACGCTGGAGTGGGGGATGGTGGGGAAGACAAGAGGACGGGGGAGGGGGGAAATGGCGGGAAGGACGAGGCAGGGGGGAAATGGTGGGGAGGACGAGAGGATGGGGGAGTGGAGAATGGTTGGGAGGACGAGGGGACAGAGAAGTAGGGAATGGTTTGGAGGACGAGGGGATGGGGGAGGGATGGAATGGTGGGGAGGACTGGGGAACAGGGGAAGGTTGCTGGGGCTCAGCAACGCACATGCGCTGCTGAGCCACAGCGACGCGTGGAGTTGATAGTGGGAGTTGCTCCTGAGGTACCGTGCAGTGAGGACGTGTCGCCTGCTGCTCCGGTGGTTTGAGTCGGTTCTCACTACGTGAAGAGAGCCATGGGGAAGGCTCAGCGCAAGAGGGAATGGTAGCAGCTTTCGGACGAGGAGGGACGGTGGACCGTTGTGCAGCAGGCACCAAAGAAACCTGCTATCGAGGCTTTACCACTTGCTTCTACGAGGACGTCAGCGAACGTAATGGACCTAGAGAGGACAGCGTCAGTCACACACCAGCCAGTGTCAGTCAATGCTTCTCTGTCCACAACACAGCCGCAGGACGGCAGTATGAGTCAGGAGAGGACACCACCAGTTTCACGCCAGCCAGTGTCAGCCATTGTTCCTCTCTCCACAGCCCAGCCGCAGGACAGCAGTATGGGACAGGGGAGGACACCACCAGTCTCACACCAGACTTCACCAGCCTCTGCACTTCTTCCAAAATTCAAGATCATGCAGACCGACCACTTTCCTACAGCATATGGAGTAGTAACGGCGATGGAAAAAGAACAACCAGAGCTCAAACTTTCCATTACAGTCAACCTGAAGGGAGAAATAATACTGACACCGCAAGACCAACAGACTGCACATTACTTAGAGAAGGTAAGAGTCCTGCAGGGGAAACCTGTGTGCTTGGTAAAGCTGGACCCTTCAGAACGACGCACACGAGTCGTGCGTTTGGGATACCCAATCGACTTTCCCCTGGATCCAGTACTAGAACACAAGCAAGTCCTGAATGCGGAACGTTGCCACACAAACGTAGACAAGGCAGCGACGCGTCAGGTTCTGGTGACCGTCATGGGACATGTGCCAGAAACTTTCGGTCTTGGAAATTGGGGGACTTACCGACAGAGGCCATACGTCCCGGAACCCCTACGCTGCTTCAGGTGTCAGAAATACGGCCACCATCAGTCACGCTGCACAGGACAGGAGAGGTGCGGAGTGTGCAGCCTGAGACATCCCACCAAAGACTGTATTGCCAAGCACAAGGCAAACCAGACCACAACAGCCAAATGTCCAAATTGTGGAGGCAAACATCATGCCT
Source organism: Procambarus clarkii (assembly GCF_040958095.1). Classification (NCBI taxonomy): domain Eukaryota; kingdom Metazoa; phylum Arthropoda; class Malacostraca; order Decapoda; family Cambaridae; genus Procambarus; species Procambarus clarkii. Next base: position 1,492,786 of record NC_091158.1, read on the forward strand.
GGAGCACAACCTGCTCTACACGGAAACAAAAAGTGCAGACAGCTCAGGCCAGGGTCAACACACTGACCAGCAATACATCCACCAACACCAACGTCTGGAACACTCGTGCACAGCCACAACAGCCACCCGCTCTCACAGTGCAAAATTTCCCGAATCTGTCAATTCCGAATCAGACATTACACGAAAGTGTTGCAGAAGTCCAGCAAATGCAAAGAGCAGCAAACACTTACTTTCGGAATCTACTCCCCAGCTATACAGTTTTACCGAGGTCCAGCTGAAAACCATCGTGAAGATCATGGCAGAGACCATTATCAATTGCCTACAGATGACGCAGAACGCCTCACAACAACAGACTCAAGACATCACTTGTGTGATAATGGACAAGATCGTGCAGCAGACCACAGTTACACGAGAAATAGACAGTCTCCGACAGGATGGAGCACGAGAGGACAAACGCCGCAACTTGGACATACTGACTACCGACAACAGTCGGATAGTCAAGACTCCGGAACATCAACATTCGCAAACGCAACTGCAAGAAGCAGTGACCACCCACGATCAACAGAATCTTCCAACACAGGAGACAGACAACAACAGCCGATGCAGTCTGATATGCAGCGACGCCAACACAGACGTATTGAACAGCAGAGATGCACAGGTTCCGCCAACACAAGAAACGGCCACGAGCAATCAATGCAGTCCGACTTGCAGCAATACCAACAACAAAGTGTTGGACCACAGTTCTGCACAGATTCCAACAATGCCGGGGTTGACCACGGACAATCAATGCAGTCCGACCTGCAGCACTTCCAACAACATAGCGATGGACCACAGTTATGCACAGATTCCAACAACGTCGGGGATGACCACGAACTATCAATGCAGTCCGATTTGCAGCGACACGACTTGCGAGGCGGAGAATATAGAGGTCGATTCCGAGGAGGAGTTCTAGTAGAACAAGCAACACCAACCGAACCCGTCGTCTGGCCATTACGAATTCTGCAGTGGAACATACAAGGTCTTGGAAATAAAAAACACACACTTCAGGAGGCTGCAATCAGCACGAAAGCAGATATAATCGTTTTGGAAGAAACTCTTTTCCCGGCCACGAAATCCTTCAGATTAGCTGGATATCAGCACTATGTTCTACCGTATGAGCAGGGGAGACTACGAGGATTAATGACCCTAGTCAGGAACACCATACCCAGCAAGAAAATAGACTCAGTTTCATGTGGGGATGGAGTAGAGGTATTAGCAGTTACAGTGAATATGGCTAATTTTGAGCTCCTCATATACAACGTCTACAAGCCCCCTAGACGTAAACTAGAAGCAGAGACAGTGCTTGCCTTGGCCCCGCAGGAGAATTTAATTATTGCTGGAGATTTTAATGCTCATCATCAAGAGTTAGGTGCAACTGGGCCAGCCAATGCAGATGGGCGCCATTTAGCTGCAGCTCTGCGAGAAGTACCTGAAATTACACTTCTCAACACTGGGGAACCCACTCACATTCTAGGAGGTTCCCTTGATCTTACATTCATCTCCACAGCACTCCAGCAACAGGCGAAGTGGGAAGTAGACCCGGTGATCACCAGTGACCACTATGCTACTGTCACGACACTAAACCTGGCACGACCTCCTACACCACCTGCGCAGCCTCGGTGGAATTTAGGAAAGGCCAATTGGACTGTATACCAGGAAGAACTTGAAAAATGGTATGCAACGTACACGCCACCTGAGGATTTGAACATACACGAGACCAATCTGCAGGAAGCCGTTGCAGCTGCTGCGAACACAGCTATTCCAATCATTATCACAGGTAACACGAAACGAAAGAACTATTGGTTCTATAGTAATGACGTTAAGGAACAGAACCACAGAGTCAACATCTTCAGAAAACATCTAAAGAGAAACCCCACACCAGAAGGAAGAACTCTGCTACGAGCGGTGATATCTGAAGCAAGGCGGGTTTCTAGAGAAGTAAAGGAGGCAAGATGGTTTGAGTGGTGTCAAACTCTAAATGAACATAGTAGTCTTGGCAAGATATGGGGTCAGATTAAAACTATATCAGGTCGACCAGCCCGGCCACAGGCATGTATTCAACCATTGCAGGAGGCTGAGAGACTTGCTCTCCAATTTGCAGAAAGAACAGCTTCATATCAGCTTCCTGCAATGGTCCGAAGGCAGCAAGAACACTTAAAACAAGAGAGGATGACTGTCATTCATGAGGGCATAGCTATAAATGACGAATGTGACTGTCCCTTCACCGAACAGGAACTAAGCAGAGCCAAAAAAGGTGGTAAGGACACTGCACCAGGTGCTGATAACATTACATACTCAATGATCGCACATGCAGGTCCTGCTGGAGACCGAGGGATATTGGACGTCATCAATGCGTCTTGGCAGCAAGGCAAACTACCGCCCTCTTGGAAGAAAGCAGACATCATACCGATTCCTAAGCCGAATGAACCTGGCAATTACAGACCCATTTCATTAACATCATGCGTTAGTAAAACTTCAGAACGGATGGTCTTAAATAGGCTCCTGTGGAAGACTGGAGACCTTCATAAACACATATTTGGCTTCACTAGAGGAGTAGGTACTGCAAACTGCATAGCAACATTACTAGGAACAGTTAACTCGGGTCCAGCTATAGTGGTCTTCCTTGATCTGGAGAAAGCGTTTGAACTTGCAAGCCCGCCAGCAATACTACACACCTTAGTTAAAAAAGGTGTGAGGGGGAAAATGCTAGCATGGATTCAAGATTACCTAAGTCGCAGGTATGCCAGAGTAAAGTTGCAAGGACAAGTGTCGGACTACCACTTGCACGAGAATGGGACTCCACAAGGAGGAGTCCTCAGTCCTAGTCTTTTTAACATCCTTATGGAAAACCTTGTTACCATGTCCTTTACAGAAGGGATTACATTGCTAAGCTATGCTGATGATCTAGCATTAGTCGTTACGGGCCCTTCACTTCTAAATAAAGCTCAAGGTGCTTTAGATCAAGTGACATCTGAATGCAGTGTTTTAGGGCTAAAAATATCTGCACAGAAGTCTAAGGCGATGAGACTAGGTGGCAAGGCTCCAGACAGGCACCTACGCATTCAGGACATTAACCTTCAGTGGGTTACACAATATCGATATCTCGGAGTGTGGATTGATTTTAAAATGACATTCAATAAGCAAATTCAATATCTAAAGGAGAAAGCAAAGTCACGAATAAATATAATGAGAGCAATCACAGGGCCCCGTCTAGGAGCGGGACACAGAGTGTTGAGAATGTTTTACATACACGCCGTTCGTTCCCTGGCTGATTATGCAGCACCTGCCTTACTCACTCTTTCTCCTGGTCAGTGGGCAAACGTTGAGGTTCTTCAAAATGATGCATTGCGAGTCATAACAGGTGCTCCCAGATGGACTAAAATCCTGAACCTAAGACTAGAGACAAAGCTAACGTCGATTGAAATAAGGGTAAAGGGGATTGCTGCGTGCATGCTGACCAAGATATTGACTAGACCTAGAATCAGTTCACTTAAAGATATAATCACTGGAGCACTAACTCTGGACAGAAGAGCCTCCAATGGCAACAGGTGGACCCATTGTGCGATAAACGCCATCGATACATTCGATATGGCAAACACAGTCACTGAGAGGGGTGTCGACGACACACATGCAGACTTTGTTATACAAGCCCCTTGGGAATCTCTGCCAGCAGACTTTCAGATTATGGCTCTTGACGGAAAGAAGAACCAGACACATCCTCATCTGCTACGTCACATTGCACAGATGCATATAGAAGCAAACATGGCATCCGACAGCTTCACTTACTTCACGGATGGATCTGTAGACCAGCAGGGACAAGAAACCGGAGCTTCAGTTAAAGCAGGAAACTCTGTATATAGTTGGAGGCTCTCAAATGGGTGTTCGACTTTACAGACTGAGATGCTAGCCATTCAAAAGGCTTTGGAACATGCTCTTGCTGAACACCGACAACATGTTATCATACATACAGATTCGAAAACCGCCATTGAAACCTTGCAACAAGAACACATATGTGATAACATCCCTCTGATCACAAATGTCTTGTCATTCATGCACACACTCAAACGACAAGGCCGACGGGTACTTATCAACTGGGTGCCAAGTCATGTGGGACTATTAGGTAATGACATTGCAGACGAAGCTGCAAAACTTGCTACTCAGAGGAGGAATGTAGACATTTACATACCACAGAGTCTCTCCCAGATGAAGAAAGTGATTCGAAACAGAGCAATGCGCAAGATGTACAGTGACCACAACACAGCAGTTGCAACATCGGGATCTGCTGGTTGGTACAAGAATTCAACCAACTACGAACCACTTAGTTTGATGAACGGGGGCAGTAGAACAACTGAAGTGCGCTTACATCGCATCTGGCTTGGATACCCATGTGCATGGGAAATAGGCTTACAGGTTCCGGAAGGTGAGAGGAAATGTTAACACTGTGGAGAAATGCCCGACAGACCACTGGAACATTATCTAACACAGTGCACAGTTACAAACCCGTTAAGATTTCACCTTCGATTCAACAGAGCAGAGGAAGTTGTTAAACACACATGGCAAAATCTTACTGAAGCGACCATACGAGTCATACATACTCATCCTCCGCCCAGGTAAAACAGAAACAAGCATCACTTAGTGGGCCAGCCAGAGGCTTAGGGCCCGCGCAGGATTATCCCTGCTAAAAAGAAAAAAAAAAAAAAAAAAAAAAAGCGACGCGTGGCCGGGTACAGCTAGTAAATAAATAACTGTTGAATGTACTACACTTATTATAAAATTACTCAACGTTTCGAATCTACATGGTTCATTCTTACGTTATGGGACAGTACAGGGCATATTGGATTTATACCATTATGGGGTCAGGAGTAGACAAATGGATCAAATAATGGGGTTAGGTGTAGACAAATGGATCAAATAATGGGGTCAGGTGTAGACAAATGGGTCGAACAATGAGGTTTATAGGTCTAAACAAATGGATCAAGAATAAGGCATAAAAGAGAGAAGAGTAAGGCATAAAGTGTGAAGGATAAGACGTAAATAGGATACAAAATATATACAAAGATTAATTAGGTGTAGTGGGCGTGACTTGTTGAACAGTGTCTTTTAAACTGGCATCTTCAAGTTTCGGTCTTGTTCTTACTCTCATGGTGGGTTAGAGTGAATAGTTCATAAATAGTTAAATTATGATTCGTACCAGAATCATAGATCTAAAACTTTCTGTCGTTTTCAATGATTATGTATATATATATATATATATATATATATATATATATATATATATATATATATATATATGCGCCCTGTAGTTACCAGTTGCATTGCTCCTGGGAGTATGGGTTCGAGTCACTTCTGGGGTGTGAGTTTTCAGTCGCATATAGTCCTGGGGACCATTCAGGCTTGTTCGCATTTGTGTTCCTCACGTGTGCCCCAAAGAATGAGGTGATTTGGTGAAATGCTATGCCCAAGATTATCATCCGAGTTGCCGGCGGGGAAGTGGTTCAAATAGCCTTGGCTATCACTTCCTTTTGTCCGGCCTTGATGGTCAAGCGGATTAAGGCGCCCTGTAGTTACCAGTTGCGTTGCTCCTGGGAGTATGGGTTCGAGTCACTTCTGGGGTGTGAGTTTTCAGTCGCATATAGTCCTGGGGACCATTCAGACTTGTTCGCATTTGTGTTCCTCACGTGTGCCCCAAAGAATGAGGTGATTTGGTGAAATGCTATGCCCAAGATTACCATCCGAGTTGCCGGCGAGGAAGTGGTTCAAATAGCCTTGGCTATCACTTCCTTTTGTCCGGCTGTGATGGTCAAGCGGATTAAGGCGCCCTGTAGTTACCAGTTGCGTTGCTCCTGGGAGTATGGGTTCGAGTCACTTCTGGGGTGTGAGTTTTCAGTCGCATATAGTCCTGGGGACCATTCAGGCTTGTTCGAATTTGTGTTCCTCACGTGTGCCCCAAAGAATGAGGTGATTTGGTGAAATGCTATGCCCAAGATTACCATCCGAGTTGCCGGCGGGGAAGTGGTTCAAATAGCCTTGGCTATCACTTCCTTTTGTCCGGCCGTGATGGTCAAGCGGATTAAGGCGCCCTGTAGTTACCAGTTGCGTTGCTCCTGGGAGTATGGGTTTGAGTCACTTCTGGGGTGTGAGTTTTCAGTCGCATATAGTCCTGGGGACCATTCAGGCTTGTTCGCATTTGTATTCCTCACGTGTGCCCCAAAGAATGAGGTGATTTGGTGAAATGCTATGCCCAAGATTACCATCCGAGTTGCCGGCGGGGAAGTGGTTCAAATAGCCTTGGCTATCACTTCCTTTTGTCCGGCCGTGATGGTCAAGCGGATTAAGGCGCCCTGTAGTTACCAGTTGCGTTGCTCCTGGGAGTATGGGTTCGAGTCACTTCTGGGGTGTGAGTTTTCAGTCGCATATAGTCCTGGGGACCATTCAGGCTTGTTCGCATTTGTGTTCCTCACGTGTGCCCCAAAGAATGAGGTGATTTGGTGAAATGCTATGCCCAAGATTACCATCCGAGTTGCCGGCGGGGAAGTGGTTCAAATAGCCTTGGCTATCACTTCCTTTTGTCCGGCCGTGATGGTCAAGCAGATTAAGGCGCCCTGTAGTTACCAGTTGCGTTGCTCCTGGGAGTATGGGTTCGAGTCACTTCTGGGGTGTGAGTTTCCAGTCGCATATAGTCCTGGGGACCATTCAGGCTTGTTCGCATTTGTGTTCCTCACGTGTGCCCCAAAGAATGAGGTGATTTGGTGAAATGCTATGCCCAAGATTATCATCCGAGTTGCCGGCGGGGAAGTGGTTCAAATAGCCTTGGCTATCACTTCCTTTTGTCCGGCCTTGATGGTCAAGCGGATTAAGGCGCCCTGTAGTTACCAGTTGCGTTGCTCCTGGGAGTATGGGTTCGAGTCACTTCTGGGGTGTGAGTTTTCAGTCGCATATAGTCCTGGGGACCATTCAGGCTTGTTTGCATATATATGTTTGGATATATATATGCAAATATATATTTGCATATATATATATATATATATATATATATATATATATATATATATATATATATATATATATATATATGTAGTGGTCAGGTGACCTGGGTAGGTCACCTGACCACCAAGAACATAACAATAAAGGCCAGTTGACAAGTATTCAAGAATAAGAAAGGAGTCCCCTACAGATAAAGAGGGGCAAAAAAGGGGTTAAATGGATATGTATATAAATATGACCTGCTTCCACCACTTCCTTTTAAGGTGAACTTTACTTGCTATTTGGACAAATAAAGAAGACTCATTTAATATAACTTTCTGCCTCCTTAGGGTTCTTAGTTTGAAGAGTGACTCAAGAGTGTCCTTGTTTCCCTTGTGCGTGTTAAGAGAGCATCCCTAATGCGGTTCTCCCCGTGAGGACCAAGACAGCATCCTTAATGCTGTTCCCCCGTGAGGACCAAGACAGCATCCTTAATGCTGTTCCCCCGTGAGGACCAAGACAGCATCCTTAATGCTGTTCCCCCGTGAGGACCAAGACAGCATCCTTAATGCTGTTCCCCCGTGAGGACCAAGACAGCATCCTTAATGCTGTTCCCCCGTGAGGACCAAGACAGCATCCTTAATGCTGTTCCCCCGTGAGGACCAAGACAGCATCCTTAATGCTGTTCCCCCGTGAGGACCAAGACAGCATCCTTAATGCTGTTCCCCCGTGAGGACCAAGACAGCATCCTTAATGCTGTTCCCCCGTGAGGACCAAGACAGCATCCTTAATGCTGTTCCCCCGTGAGCATTACGACAGCATCCTTAATGCTGTTCCCCCGTGAGGACCAAGACAGCATCCTTAATACTGATCTCCCGTGAGCATTGCGACAGCATCCTTAATGCTGTTCCCCCGTGAGGACCAAGACAGCATCCTTAATGCTGTTCCCCCGTGAGGACCAAGACAGCATCCTTAATGCTGTTCCCCCGTGAGGACCAAGACAGCATCCTTAATGCTGTTCCCCCGTGAGGACCAAGACAGCATCCTTAATGCTGTTCCCCCGTGAGGACCAAGACAGCATCCTTAATGCTGTTCCCCCGTGAGGACCAAGACAGCATCCTTAATGCTGTTCCCCCGTGAGGACCAAGACAGCATCCTTAATGCTGTTCCCCCGTGAGGACCAAGACAGCATCCTTAATGCTGTTCCCCCGTGAGGACCAAGACAGCATCCTTAATGCTGTTCCCCCGTGAGGACCAAGACAGCATCCTTAATGCTGTTCCCCCGTGAGCATTACGACAGCATCCTTAATGCTGTTCCCCCGTGAGGACCAAGACAGCATCCTTAATACTGATCTCCCGTGAGCATTGCGACAGCATCCTTAATGCTGTTCCCCCGTGAGGACCAAGACAGCATCCTTAATACTGATCTCCCGTGAGCATTACGACAGCATCCTTAATGCTGTTCCCCCGTGAGGACCAAGACAGCATCCTTAATGCTGTTCTCTCGTGAGGACCAAGACAGCATCCTTAATGCTGTTCTCCCGTGAGGACCAAGACAGCATCCTTAATGCTGTTCTCCCGTGAGGACCAAGATAGCATCCTTAATATGATCTCCCCTGAGCATTGCGACAGCATCCTTAATGCTGTTCCCCCGTGAGGACCAAGACAGCATCCTTAATACTGATCTCCCGTGAGCATTACGACAGCATCCTTAATGCTGTTCCCCCGTGAGGACCAAGACAGCATCCTTAATACTGATCTCCCGTGAGCATTGCGACAGCATCCTTAATGCTGTTCCCCCGTGAGGACCAAGACAGCATCCTTAATACTGATCTCCCGTGAGCATTACGACAGCATCCTTAATGCTGTTCCCCCGTGAGGACCAAGACAGCATCTTTAATGCTGATCTCCCGTGAACATTACGACAGCATCCTTAATGTTGTTCCCCCGTGAGGACCAAGACAGCATCCTTAATGCTGTTCTCTCGTGAGGACCAAGACAGCATCCTTAATGCTGTTCTCCCGTGAGGACCAAGACAGCATCCTTAATGCTGTTCTCTCGTGAGGACCAAGACAGCATCCTTAATGCTGTTCTCCCGTGAGGACCAAGACAGCATCCTTAATGCTGTTCTCCCGTGAGGACCAAGACAGCATCCTTAATGCTGTTCTTCCGTGAGGCCTAACACAGCATCCTTAATGCTGTTCTCCCCGTGAGGACCAAGACAGCATCCTTAATGCTGTTCTCCCGTGAGGACCAAGACAGCATCCTTAATGCTGTTCTCCCGTGAGGACCAAGACAGCATCCTTAATGCTGTTCTTCCGTGAGGCCTAACACAGCATCCTTAATGCTGTTCTCCCCGTGAGGACCAAGACAGCATCATTAATGCTGATCTCCCCGTGAATAGAAAATCTGCAAGACCTCCGCCTCGAATACCACAATTGACCTGAATATTGTGAATACTACGGCAGCTTCTTCACTCACATTTCCTCACGTCAGCTGCCACACAACACCTGAACTGTTGCTCTTTACTCATCTTTACTCATTCTTACTCCTATTTGTGCTAAGACGCTCCAACACCAGATCCATCTCGATGTTGTTGCTTCGACAGAATGCTAACTCACTCGCCCACTTCGCAAATGAATTAATATTTAGTACGTATTTCTCTTACCTGTTGTGCCTGAGTCCCGCTCGGCTAGCACATTAGAGAGTGCCAGCTGGTTGAGGAGCAACGTGTTGGATATCTCACGTAGTGTCTGGTACTCCTGGCCGGTGGCCGCAGCCGCCAGTGTCAGCAGGAACACACAGGAGAATGTTGCCATAGTCGTCTCTCGGAGAACTGTGAGGGAGTGATGGACACTCAACTGTTGATGTTGTTACACTCACTCACTAACTCACTCACTCACTCACCCACTCTCTCACCCACTCTCTCACTCTAACTCTCTCTCTCTCTCTCTCTCTCTCTCTCTCTCTCTCTCTCTCTCTCTCTCTCTCTCTCTCTCTCTCTCTCTCTCTCTCTCTCTCTCTCTCTCTCACTCTCTCACTCTCTGTCTCTCTCTCTGTCTCTCTCTCTCTCTCTCTCTCTCTCTCTCTCACTCTCTCACTCTCTGTCTCTCTCTCTGTCTCTCTCTCTCTCTCTCTCTCTCTCTCTCTCTCTCTCTCTCTCTCTCTCTCTCTCTCTCTCTCTCTCTCTCTCTCTCTCTCTTTCTCACTCTCTCTCTCTCTCTCTCTCTCTCTCTCTCTCTCTCTCTCTCTCTCTCTCTCTCTCTCTCTCTCTCTCTCTCTCTCTCTCTCTCTCTCTCTCTCTTTCTCACTCTCTCTCTCTCTCTCTCTCTCTCTCTCTCTTTCTCTCTCTTTCTCTCTCTCTCTCTCTCTCTCTCTCTCTCTCTCTCTCTCTCTCTCTCTCTCTCTCTCTCTCTCTCTCTCTCTCTCTCTCTCTCTCTCTCTCTCTCTTTCTCTCTCTCTCTCACTCTCACTCTCTCTCTCTCTCTCTCACTCTCTCTCTCTCTCTCTTCTCTCTCTCTCTCTCTCTCTCTCTCTCTCTCTCTCTCTCTCTCTCTCTCTCTCTCTCTCTCTCTCTCTCTCTCTCTCTCTCTCTCTCTTTCTCACTCTCTCTCTCTTTCTCTCTCTTTCTCTCTCTTTCTCTCTCTCTCTCTCTCTCTCTCTCTCTCTCTCTCTCTCTCTCTCTCTCTCTCTCTCTCTCTCTCTCTCTCTGAAGCCTGCTCCTAAAACTCATTTATTTAATGAGAATGTACTGTGAAGCTATCACATGGGGAATTATCATAAAAGAAACCTGGGGAACACTGCGAGCAAGAGTACAGTTGAAACTTGCTCCTAGAGGTCCATTTATTTCATAACCGGGACATTATTTTTCATTATCTATATAAATAAAAATGGAAATGTTTGTTTGTTTAAAATCGCTAATCTCCGAAAGTTCTTCACCGATTGCGTTGAAATGTTCACACAACGTTCCATTCGCGTGGGAGCGAGTTTTCATATACATATTATATAGATGTCACGTCTGTGACGGTAAAAAACATGTTTTTTTTTAACTTTTTCATGTTAGGGAAATCTTCGAAACCTCTTTACCGATCTCTTTGAAATTTTAACACAACGTTGCATTCAAATAGGCGAATATTTTTAAATACCAACTATATACATGCCTCACCTGTGACAGGAAAATACATGCTTTTCTGAAAAACAGCTCCCTCTGTTTGACGTAACAGCTACACACGCTGTAATCTCCGAACGTTCTTCGCGGATCTGCGTTTGAATTGAAATATTGCATTAGCATTTTTTGTTTTTGTTTTGAAAACAAGAAATTGGACAACACGTTTATTTTACAGCTGCATATGTGCAATAACAGCTATGAGTCCACCGGCTACAACGATAACTGCTTTCTTCACGTTATATCAAAATGGCGTGTTTGCGAAAACACTGCTGTATTCGGAAGTGCCTACGTATTACACATGGAATGCCAGTAGAAAATCATTTGAACGACGCAAACGAGGAGAGCGAGTCGACGGACAACCTGGCATATTCAAATAAACTACGAAAGGCCGTGCACCGTGCATCCCAGTCAAGATGAATGCTTCTTTCTTCGCATGCTGTTGGTAAATGTGCCCGGTCCAACAGCTTTCCAGCCATTGAGATTTGTCAACGGCGTAACACACGCCACTTCCCGTAGTGCATGTCAAGCTCTGAATTTATTGGAGGACGACCGACACTGGGATGTATGCATTAATATGCGTCCAACACGTCACATCCAAATCAAATTCGTGCATTGTTTACAATCATATTGACCACTGCTCTCCTTCATCTCCAACAGAGTTATGGGAGAAATATAAATCGCACATGGCTGAAGATATTGTGCGTCGAATACGCAAGGAAAATTCAAATATGAACATGGATTTCACTGCAAAAATCTACAACGAAGCGTTGATAATGATTGAAGATTTGTGCTTAGAAATCGCGAACAAAGTTCTCTATCAATTGGAAATGCCATCATTGAATCGATCTGCTGCTGCTTCGTTCGATGTAGAATTGCGTCGTGAACAAAATTACAACACGGGTGATCTGTTGTCGCATGTGCAATCAAATATTCCTAAGCTAACGCTTCAGTGAAAAGGCATTTACAATCAAATAATTCAAACTGTCAATAACGGGCTTGGAGAAATCTTCTTAGATGCGCCAGGAGGAACTGGTAAAACCTTGCTAATTAGATTGATTCTGGCAGCATTTCGATCCCAAAATGTCATAACCTTAGCTCGGAATAGCTGCGACATTGCTACCAGGTGGAAGAACTGCTACTTCGGCTTTGAAATTGCCATGCAATTCAATTCAACATGCAATTCATTTAAATTCCCACGTGCAATATTTCCAAAGCATCCGGCATGGGAAAAGTATTGCAGAAATACAAACCTATTGTTTGGGATGAATGCACAATGGCCCAAAAAAAATCGCTCGAGGCTCTTGATCGATCATTGCAAGATTTGCGTGGAAACATCAGACCATTTGGGACCGCATTAATATTGCTTGCAGGAGATTTCAGGCAAACATTACCTGTAATTCCTCGATCGACACCAGCGGACGAAATAAATGCTAGGCTGAAATACTCCACTTTGTGGCGCCACATAGAGACATTTAAATTAACTACAAATATGCGTGTCCAACTGCGAAACGATCCATCAGCTGAGATATTCTCACACCAGTTGTTGGAAATTGGGAACGGAAACGTGCCGGTGGATCTGACCTCAGGACGAATTTCATTGCCTCATAACTTCTACAATTTAGTGACGTCAAAAGAAGAATTGGTTGAAAAAGTATTTCCCAATATTCAAACCATTTATATGAATCACGATTGGCTGAGTGAACGAGCTATTCTTACGGTCAAGAACAAAGACGTCTACGAACTTAACAATATTATTCAGTCTAACATCCAAAGCGAGGCAGTCACATACAAGTCCGTCGACACTGTTGGGGAACCAGATGAAGCGGTCAATTACCCAACAGAATTCTTGGAATCACTCGATCTGCCAGGGACACCACCACACGTACTGCAATTGAAAATCCGCTTGCCAATTATCACGTTGCAAAATATCAACAGCCAAAACTTTGCAACGCCACGCCCCTTGCAGTAAAAAAAATAATCAGCGACGTCGTAGAAGCAACAATCTTGACAGGACCTTTCAAAGGTGAAGATGTCTTCATTCCTCACATTCCTAACATTCCAACAGATATGCTATTTCAATGTAAGAGATTGTAATTTCCGATTCAATTGGCGTTTGCAATGACCATCAACAAAGCTCAGGGCCAATCTTTAGAATTGTGTGGTTTAGATCTAGACACGGATTGCTTCTCACGTGAACAATTATATGTTGCGTGTTCTAGAGTCGGCCAACTTGACAATCTCTATATCTCCACTGACAATGGAACAACAGAAAATATTGTATACACACAAGCATTGTGAAATTAAACATATTAGAAACGTGCGCTTTCTCTTTTTTTTCTTTATCATTTAACCAGACTGAACCACAGCAACGCGTGGCGGGTACAGCTAGTTATATTATATATATTTCATTAGCAAAGATATTAGTGAAGCAGTTGAGTACAACATATCTCTCTCTCTCTCTCTCTCTCACTCTCTCTATCTCTCTCTCTCTCTCTCTCTCTCTCTCTCTCTCTCTCTCTCTCTCTCTCTCTCTCCCTCTCTCTCTCCCCGTCTCCGTCTCTCTCTCTCTCACTCTCCTCTCTCTCTCTCTCTCTCTCTCTCTCTCTCTCTCTCTCTCTCTCTCTCTCTCTCTCTCTCTCTCTCTCTCTCTCTCTCTCTCTCTCTCTCTCCCTCTCTCTCTCCCCGTCTCCGTCTCTCTCTCTCTCACTCTCTCTCTCTCTCTCTCTCTCTCTCTCTCTCTCTCTCTCTCTCTCTCTCTCTCTCTCTCTCTCTCTCTCTCTCTCTCTCTCTCCCTCTCTCTCTCCCCGTCTCCGTCTCTCTCTCTCTCTCTCTCTCTCTCTCTCTCTCTCTCTCTCTCTCTCTCTCTCTCTCTCTCTCTCTCTCTCTCTCTCTCTCTCTCTCTCTCTCTCTCACTAATGGTCTGGGTTCGATTCCCGGTGGAGGAGGAAACAAAATCGGTGAGTTTCTTTCACCCTTCTTCCACCCTTTCTTCCGGCCTAAAATGAGACAAATGAAAAGCAACAGAAGAATCTATGGTTCACTCAGGAATGTAAGGTAGCGAGGCAATTAAGTACAAGAACATGGAGAAACTACATAAATAACAAAACACCAGAGAGCAAGGAGAGAAACCAGAGGTCCAGGATTGTGTACCTAAGAGTGAGGAGAAAAGTAGAGACAGAATGAAAATGACTTTGCGAGCAAAGCCAAGACCCAACCAAAACTGTGCTACAGCCACATCAGGACCAAAAACAGCAGTAAAGGAACAAGTGATGAAACTTAGAAAAGAGAACAGAAACACAGAGAATGACAAGGAGGTGTGTGAAGAACTCAACAAGAGATTCCAGAGGGCATCACAATAGAACCATCAGAAGCCTCTGCAGAAAATGAGGAGGAGGCAAACCAAGCAAGCTTGGCGGAATTTAACCTCACCAGTGATGAGATCAAAAGGAATCTGTTGGATCAGAATGTGACAAAAGCTGATTTGCCTGATATAATCACGATGGATACTATAAGAGGGCGCAGAAGCACTCAGTGTGCCACTCTCTATGGTGTATAACAGGTCTGTGGAAACAGGAGACCTACCGGAAAGCTGGAAGACAGCTAATGTAGTCCCTATAAACAAAAAGGTGACAGGTAAGAGGCAATGAACTATAGGCCAGTTTCACTTACCCGTATACAATGCAAGGCGATGGAGAAATTCGTCAAGCAAAGACTCGTAGAGCATCTGGAGGGAAGAGCTCTGTAACACACCACCAGCATAGGCTGAAAGGTGGTAAATCGTAAATCGTCTGGCAGGCTTAAAAGAATTCTATGACCAAGCAACAAAAATTAGGCAAGAAAGAGATGGGTGGTCAGACTGCAGTTCCATGGACCGTCAGAAAGACTTTATTTTTTTTTATTTATATATCCAAGAGTTCTTACATTTTGGAAACAGCCACTAGCACTCATAGCGTTTCCTTAATCTTAATGTTCCCCGGAATACGACCCGCCAAATCGTTTAACAATCAGGTTCCCATTTTACTGTTGGGTAAACAGGGGGCTACAGTTAAGGACTGACGCCCAGTATATCCTCCCCGGCCAGGATACAAACCCAGGACAAATCGCTGGCAAAACGCCAAGTGAGTGTCCTACCACTACACCACGAAGACTGCGAACACAGTCTGGGGACCTGTGACACAGTACCCCATAAAAGGCTGTTACAAAAGTTAGAGAAACAGGCAGGAGTAAAAGGTAAGGTGCTCCAGTGAGTGAGGAAGAACCTAAGCAACATGAAACACTGAGTAACTGTGAAGGGGGAGACAGAGCGGCGAGATGTCACCAGCGGGCTTCCACAGGGCTCTGTACCTGGACCCATCCTGTTTCTGATATATGTAAACGATCTTCCAAAGGGTATAGACTCATTCCTCTCAATGTTTGCTGATAATGCAAAAATTATGATAATAATAAAGACAGATGAAGATAGAGAATACAGGACGACCTGGACAAACTGGAGGAATGGTCAAGAAAATGGCTACTAAAATTTTAACTCAGGAAAGTATAAAGTAATGAAATTAAGCGAAGGTAGAAGGAAGCCAAACACATACCTTGAGGTGTTTTACCTTAAGATGTTTTCGGGGCTTAGCGACCCCGCGGCCCGGTTGTCGACCAAGCCTCCTCGTTGCTGGAATGGTAAAACAGGCTGTTGGACGCGGCTCCTCGCAGCCTGACGTATGAGTCACAGTCTGGTTGATCAGGTAGTTATTGCCAACAGCATTTGGTGTTCCCAGGCGGTAACCCATCCAAGTACTATCCAAACCCAACGTTGCTTCACTTCGCTGATCGGACGAGAAACGGTGTTCTCAACATGGTATGACAATTGGCAAATGGTACATGGTACCATCTGGAAGGTGAAATCGTGCAGAAGTCAAATAAAGAGAAAGATCTGGGGTTGATATCACACAGAACCTGTCCCCAGAAGCCCACATCAAAAGGGTATAATCAGAGGCATAGGCTAGATTGGCAAATATAAGAACTGCCTTACATATGTAAGGAATCGTTCAGGACCTTAAAAACCACTTATATCTAACCAATCTTGGAGTTTGCAGTTCCAGCCTGGAGTTCATACATAGTTTTACACAAAACAAGGTTAGAGAAGATCCAGAGATACGCACCAGACTAGTCCCAGAACTGAGAGGTATGAGCTACGAGAAAAAGCTTCGGGAGCTAAACCTCACGTCCCTGGAAGACAGAGGAGTCAGGGGAGACATGATAAACACCAACAAAATTATCAGAGGAATTGACAGAGTTAACGTAAGGTTATCTTGAGATGATTTCGGGGCTTAGCGTCCCCGCGGCCCGGTCCTCGACGAGGTCTCCTTTTCGTTACACATCCCTAGGAAGCAGCACGTAGTAGTTGTCTAACTCCCAGGTACCTACGGTAAAAATTCTACGACCAGGTGACAAAGATTAAGCAAGAAAGAGAGGGCTGGGCGGACTGCATTTTCTTGGATTGTCGAAAAGCCTTTGACACAGTACCGCATAAGAGGCTGGTACATAAGCTGGAGAGACAGGCAGGTGTAGCTGGTAAGGTGCTCCAGTGGATAAAGGAGTACCTAAGCAATCGGAAGCAGAGAGGTACGGTGAGGGGTGAGACCTCCAATTGGGGTGAAGTCACCAGTAGAGTCCCACAGGGCTCTGTACTCGGTCCTATCTTGTTTCTGTTATATGTAAATGATCTCCCGGAGGGTATCGATTCATTTCTCTCAATGTTTGCGGACGATGCTAAAATTATGAGAAGGATTAAAACAGAAGAGGACTGTTTGAGGCTTCAAGAAGACCTAGACAAGCTGAAGGAATGGTCGAACAAATGGTTGTTAGAGTTTAACCCAACCAAATGTAATGTAATGAAGATAGGTGTAGGGAGCAGGAGGCCAGATACAAGGTATCATCTGGGAGAGGAAATTCTTCAGGAGTCAGAGAAAGAAAAAGACTTGGGGGTTGATATCACGCCAGACCTGTCTCCTGCAGCACATATCAAGAGGATAACATCAGCGGCATATGCCAGGCTGGCCAACATACGAACGGCATTCAGAAACTTGTGTAAAGAATCATTCAGAACTTTGTATACCACATATGTCAGGCCAATCCTGGAGTATGCAGCCCCAGCATGGAGTCCATATCTTGTCAAGGATAAGACTAAACTGGAAAAGGTTCACAGGTTTGCCACCAGACTAGTACCCGAGCTAAGAGGTATAAGCTACGAGGAGAGACTACGGGAATTAAACCTCACTTCGCTGGAAGACAGAAGAGTTAGGGGGGACATGATCACCACATTCAAGATTCTCAAGGGAATTGATAGGGTAGATAAAGACAGGCTATTTAACACAAGGGGCACACGCACAAGGGGACACAGGTGGAAACTGAGTGCCCAAATGAGCCACAGAGATATTAGAAAAAACTTTTTTTGTGTCAGAGTGGTTGACAATTGGAATGCATTAGGAAGTGATGTGGTGGAGGCTGACTCCATACACAGTTTCAAGTGTAGATATGATAGAGCCCAATAGGCTCAGGAACCTGTACACCTGTTGATTGACGGTTAAGAGGCGGGACCAAAGAGCCAGAGCTCAACCCCCGCAATCACAACTAGGTGAGTACAACTAGGTGAGTACACACACACACACACACACACACACACACACACACACACACACACACACACACACACACACACACACACACACACACACACACACACACACACACAGTTTTTTTAAACAATTCTGCGAAAGAAACCCCGATACTGGGAGCTTGAACCAAGTCCAGTAAAACCACAAGCGGTCAGTCACAACCTGGTGCCTCCGTCTCTGTTATCTTTGGGAAGTGGGCGTGAGAGGACGACCAGGACACATAGATATTACACACGGACCAGACTCCACTCATACCAGACACACTCATACACACACCAGATGTGAAACTCAAACATACACCAGACGTGACACTCAAACTCACACCAGTTGAAACACTCAAACACACTCCAGATGTGACACTCACACACACACACACGAGATGTGACACTCACACACACACACGAGATGTGACACTCACACACACACACGAGATGTGACACTCAAATACACACTCGAGATGTGACACACAAACATAACAGATGTGACACTTAAACACACACGAGATGTGACACTCAAACGCACACCAGATGTGACACTTAAACATACATCTGTTCGTGTGTTTTAGTGCCACACCCCCGAAATAGCGTACCAAATGCCACCCCCCGAACTGTGGGGCCGGTGGCCGAGCAGACAGCACGCTGGACATGTGATCCTGTGGTCCCGGTTCGATCCCGGGTGCCAGCGAGAAACAATGTTCAGAGTTTCTTTCACCCTATGCCCCTGTTACCTAGCAGCAAATAGGTACCTGAGAATTAGTCAGCTGTCACAGGCTGCTTCCTGGTGTGTGTGTGTGTGTGTGTGTGTGTGTGTGTGTGTGTGTGTGTGTGTGTGTGTGTGTGTGTGTGTGTGTGTGAGTGTGTGTGTGTGAGTGTGTGTGTGTGTGTGTGTGTGTGTGTGTGTGTGTGTGTGTGTGTGTGTGTGTGTGTGTGTGTGTGTGTGTGTGTGTGTGTACTCACCTAGTTGTACTCACCTAGTTGTGCTTGCGGGGGTTGAGCTCTGGCTCTTTGGTCCCGCCCCTCAACCGTCAATCAACAGGTGTACAGGTTATCATATCTACACTCGAAACTGTGTATGGAGTCAGCCTCCACCACATTGCTTCCTAATGCATTCCATTTGTCAACCACTCTGACACTAAAAAAGTTCTGTCTAAATATCTCTGTGGCTCATTTGGGCACTCAGTTTCCACCTGTGTCCCCTAGTGCGTGTGCCCCTTGTGTTAAATAGCCTGTCTTTATCAACCCTGTCGATTCCCTTGAGAATCTTGAATGTGGTGATCATGTCCCCCCTAACTCTTCTGTCTTCCAACGAAGTGAGGTTCAATTCCCGTAGTCTCTCCTCGTAGCTCATACCTCTCAGCTCGGGTAATAGTCTGGTGGCAAACCTTTGAACCTTTTCCAGTTTAGTCTTATGCTTGGCTAGATATGGACTCCATGCTGGAGCCGCATACTCCAGGATTGGTCTGACATATGTGGTATATAATGTTCTGAAAGATTAGTTACACAAGTTTCTAAAGGCCGTTCTTATGTTAGCCAACCTGGCATATGCCGCTGATGTTATCCTCTTGATATGAGCTTCAGGGGACAGGTCTGGCGTGATATCAACCCCCAGGTCTTTCTCTCTCTCTGACTCTTGAAGTATTTCATCTCCCAAGTGATACCTTGTATCTGGTCTCCTGCTTCCTACCTCTATCTTCATTACATTACATTTGCTTGGGTTAAACTCTAACATCCATTTATTCGACCATTCCTGCAGCTTGTCCAGGTCTTCTTGAAGCCTCAAGCTGTCCTCCTCTGTCTTAATCCTTCTCATAATTTTGGCGTCGTCAGCAAACATTGAGAGGAATGAGTCTATACCCTCTGGGAGATCATTTACGTATATCAGAAACAGGATAGGTCCAAGCACAGAGCCCTGTGGGACTCCACTGGTGACCACGCCAATCTGAGGTCTCACCCCTCACTGTAACTCTCTGCTTCCTATTGTTTAGGTACTCCCTTATCCACTGGAGCGCCCTACCAGTTACTCCTGCCTGTTTCTCCAGCTTATGCATCAACCTTTTATGGGGTACTGTGTCAAAGGCTTTCCGACAGTCCAAAAAAATGCAGTCTGCCCACCCTTCTCTTTCTTGTTTAATCTTTGTCACCTGATCATAGAATTCTATCAATCCTGTAAGGCAAGATTTACCTTCCCTGAACCCATGTTGATGGGTTGTCACGAAGTCTCTTCTCTCCAGATGTGTTACTAGGTTTTTTCTCACAATCTTCTCCATCACCTTGCATGGTATACAAGTTAAGGACACTGGCCTGTAGTTCAGTGCCTCTTGTCTGTCACCCTTTTTGTATATTGGTAGTACATTAGCAGTCTTCCATATTTCTGGTAGGTCCCCCGTTTCCAGTGACCTACTATACACTATGGAGAGTGGTAGGCAAAGTGCTCCTGCACACTCTTTCAATACCCATGGCGAGATTCGATCCGGCCCAACAGCTTTTCTCACATCCAGCTCCAATAGGTGCTTCTTGACCTCATCTCTTGTAATTTCGAACCCTTCCAAGGTCACCTGGTTTGCTGCCACCTCTTCTAGCGCCGCGACATCTCTCTGTTCTATTGTAAAGACCTCCTGGAATCTTTTGTTGAGTTCTTCACACACCTCTTTGTCATTCTCTGTGTACCTGTCCTCGCCCACCCTAAGTTTCATCACCTGTTCCTTCACTGTTGTCTTCCTCCTGATGTGACTGTGTAGTAGCTTTGGTTCGGTCTTGGCTTTATTATCTATATCATTTGCATACCTTTTCTCAGCTGCTCTTCTCACACTGACGTACTCGTTCCTGGTTCTCTGGTATCTCACTCTACTTTCTGGTGTTCTGTTATTACGGAAGTTCCTCCATGCCCTTTTGTTCAGCTCCTTTGCTGTCATACATTCCTTATTAAACCACGGATTCTTCCTTTGCTTCTCTGTTTTTTCCTGTCGGGCTGGGACAAACCTGCTTACAGCCTCCTGACATTTTTGGGTGACATAGTCCATCATATCTTGTACGGACTTGGTTCCTAGTTCTGCGTCCCAATGTATATCCCATAGGAATTTATTCATCTCCTCATAGTTTCCCTTTCGGTACGCCAGCCCTTTGTTTCCCAGTTCTTTTTTGGGGGTGATAATTCCCAGCTCAACCAGGTACTCAAAGCTCAATACACTATGATCACTCATTCCCAAGGGGGCTTCCAACTTAACTTCCCTTATATCCAACTCATTTAGAGTAAATATCAGATCAAGCAATGCTGGTTCATCCCCTCCTGGTTTACTAGTTGCGTTTACTAGTTGTGTTTTTGCGGGGGTTGAGCTTTGCTTTTTCGGCCCGCCTCTCAACTGTCAATCAACTGTTTACTAACTACTACTATTTTTTTTCCCACACCACACACACACACACCACAGGAAGCAGCCCGTGACAGCTGACTAACTCCCAGGTACCTATTTACTGCTAGGTAACAGGGGCACTTAGGGTGAAAGAAACTTTGCCCATTTGTTTCTGCCTCGTGCGGGAATCGAACCCGCGGTGTGTGTGTGTGTGTGTGTGTGTGTGTGTGTGTGTGTGTGTGTGTGTGTGTGTGTGTGTGTGTGTGTGTGTAGGAAAAAAAGTAGAAGTAGTTAGAAACAGTTGATTGACAGTTGAGAGGCGGGCCGAAGAAGCAGAGCTCAACCCCCGCAAGCACAACTAGGTGAATAAACACCAGATGTGACACTCAAACTCACTCCAGATGTGACACACACACCAAATGTGACACTCGAACACACTCCAGATAACAAACAAACACGAGATGCAACACTTAAACACACACAACAGATGCAACACTTAAACACACACAACAGATGTGACACTTAAACACACACGAGATGTGACACTTAAACACACCCGAGATGTGACACTTAAACACACCCGAGATGTGACACTCAAACACACACCAGATGTGACACTCAATCACACACGAGATGTGAAACTCAAACACACACCAGATGTGACACTTAAACACACACACACACACACACACACACACACACACACACACACACACACACACACACACACACACACACACACACACACACACACACACGAGATGTGACACTCAAACACAAATCAGAAGTGACACCTAAACACACACGAGATTTGACACTCAAAGACACACAGGAGATGTGACACTCATACACACACACCCGAGATGTGTCTCTTTAAACACACACGGGATGTGACACTCAAACACACACCACATGTGACACTCAAACACACACATCAGATGTGACACTTAAACACACACGAGATGTGACACTCAAACACACAAACATGGGATATAACACTTAAACAAACATGAGATGTGACACTTAGACACACACACGAGATGTGACACTCAAAAACACAAACGAGGTATGACACTCAAACACACACCGGATGTGACACTTCAACACACACGAGATGTTACACTCAAACCAAACTCGCGGGATATGACCCTCAAGCAAACACGCGAAATGTGACACTCAAACACACGAACGAGATGTGACACTTAAACACACATGATATGTGACATTTAAACCCACACGAGACGTGACACTCAAACACACACGACATGTCACACTCAAACACACACACCAGATGTGACACTCAAACACGCACACGAGATGTGAAACTTAAACACGCACACGAGATGTGACACTCAAGCCACACACACACGAGATGTGACACTTAAACACACACGTTAAGGTACATTTAGACACATACGAGATGTGACACTCAAACACACACGAGAAGTGAAATTAAAATACACACACGAGATGTGACACTTAAACACACACGAGATGTGACACTCAAACACACACACGAGAAGTGGCACCTAAACACACGCGAAATGTGACACTCAAACACACATGAGATGTGACACTCAAACACACACGAGATGTGATAATTCAACGCACACTCAAACACACACACGAGATTTGACACTCAAACACACACACGAGATTTGACACTTAAACACACACCAGAGGTGACACACAAACACACACACTCACGAGATGTGACACTCAAACACACACACGAGATGTGACCCCTCAAACACACACACGAGATGTGACCCCTCAAACACACACACGAGAAGTGACACCTAATGTCACGGGGGGTGGGCCGGGGCTCTGCTAGCACTCAGCTGCTAGGGGCTCAAATGGCCGAATAGTCAGCCCCTCCGACTTCCGGGATTCACCGGAGTCTCCTTGGTCACACAGGAGAGGACCAACAATGCCCACCTCCGCAGGTCTTTGCTTCCACCACAAAAGGGGTGCCACTGATTCACCCTGGAAGCCCTTCAGTCAAACACGGGGAAACTGCTGTTAACAGTTCCGGCCTAGACCCGTGGGGGAGTGAAGGAAGACTCAGGCTTACCTTATAACCATAACCTCCCTGAGACTTGCCTGCCAGACAAAAAGGTTGCAGGAACTCCTTTCCCGCCTGTCTTCTCTATCTTCTTCTTAACAAGGTCGCCAGCTGGGTTATTATATCTGCACCCCAGCAATGCAGTTCAGTGGGTGTATTATGTATTGTTTGTTGACAGAAGGTTGCTACTCCCATAGATCTGCTATTGGACTGTCGGCCCAGGGTACTCTCCCAGGAAGGTCTGTGTGGCTTTACCTCTCTCTAGCCACCACGTTACTAGTTGCCACCATTCAGGCACTGATACTGATCGGATGGCTAAGGGTACACTTTTATTTAAGTCTGTGCTGTCTTTACCACTCTCCTGGCAATAAGAACTTCTATAGAGAACGTAGTGTTCCCTAGGTGGTACTATAATAACCTTCGTGTATGCTCATAGAGAAATATTATAATGAAGGCACGCTTAAACACAGTGATAAAATGTGTGAATTTACTGACGCAAATTACATGAACACACATACAGTCACAAGTAATACATGAATATGAAAATAAGGATAATAAGTCTGGAGATCGTCAGCCTCTTCTTCCACGACCTCCAACACTCCTTCAACTGGGCAGAAAGACAGGAGTCCCACACTCTCTCACAGGAGGGCCTCTTCACCACGTCGGCGCCTCTTCTTCACTGTCCTGCCATCCATACACACTGTCCTCTCTGACAGTCCTGGACACAAGCTGCCTTGCAGCCTATTCTACTACTAAAGTATTAATGTTCTATTGTCACATACATAAGTGAATATTTTGGCCTATCTAGCCTACTCACACAAGGGGTAATGGGAGGGAAAATGATCTACCTTACATTGCTGGCTCACGACGCCTGTCCCTCGATGGTGTGAGGTTCCCACGCTTCCTGAGTCGATCCTTGACGATCCAGGAACGTTCCACAGGTCCTCAGGTGTCGTGGAGCCTTCGCGTCGTCGCCGTTCCAATCCCTGAGATTCAGCTACCCCAATCCTGGTTCATCGATGGGCATTGAGCTAATCACTATTTTCCCACACTCGCCCCTTCCACAAGGCGTTGCTCCTTGTCCTAGGAACGGTGTCGTCCTTCCAAAACCCTCAGTGGATGTGACCCGGTCACAGCTAGGCCCGCCCGCCACACCTTTCCAGGCCCTCAACGTCCAGCGTCGCTGCCCAGCGTCGCCGAATATTTTCCAAGTTTGGCACTCTTTTGTTCAATAAACTTGGTTTCTTTTTGCTTCCCAGAAGCGCGGGGTCTCCAATACATAAGATGGGCTGCGATAGCTAGCTCTAATCCACTAAGAAAGGCTTGTAGAGCCTCAAATCCTTCAGAGCTGACCGAGGTGCATCCTCTCGCCTTCACGGTCAGGTCAACTCTGACGTTGGCGCCGCCCCGGGGCACTCGGTGCCGTCATGGCGGGCCCTGATTGGTCGCCCGTGACCTAAGTCGGTCAATCCGCGATCGGCTAGTGTCCCTTCCAAAACGTCATATCTGCAGTAGGGGGATACTCTTTCATTTTATATCAGGGCGCCAATTTCCCCTTACTTACAACTTATAATGTAACTTTCTCCCTTAACTGGCAGCCGGTCTGGTCGCCACATATATCAATAGACTCCCTGAACCTCAGAGAATCAGTAGGGAGAGCTGATATGACTCTTAAAGCAGGCAAACGAAAGAAATAGGAGAGGGCACCGTAACACTAAACACACGCGAAATGTAACACTCAAACACACACGAGATGTGACACTCAAACACATGTTACGTACTCCTAGCAGAATACGTATATAAATTTAAAATAACTTTTTATGTTCCATTATATCATTGCCTGTATATGTACACACATTGTGTTTTGTAAATTGTCGTATGGTGTGGCAGCGTTAGTGGGAACAGGAGCGCGGTTGCTTGCACACGTCTAGTACCTGTTTGATTCCGGAAGCTGGACCTGTTCAGTTTGGAAGTTCCAGATGTCACTTTTATTTAGTTTAGGTAATTGTTTATTTTCTGTAATTAAACAGGTGGCATTATACTTATATATTTTGTAAGTAACTATTATATGTAAATTGCAGTCGTATGTGTTTTGAGAACAAGTGGTTGTTCAATTAGTTTTAAATATTAAAAAGTCCTTAGTTTCCATCCCTCATCCTGGGATGAGGCAGACGGGAGGTGAGAATGTGGGTGGCGACAGAGCGAGAGTTCAGTAGCTGAACAGGACTCGAAGGAGTAACATGTGGGAGATAAGTCTGTTATTTCTTGTTGTGCCATATTTTATTATTATATATTACGTGAAATGACAATACTTTCATTTGTTGTATAGTTAACTTGACCATCTGTGTTTTTATATTATACTGTCTTGAATATATATCTATATAATATTTTGTATCTATTCTTCAGTCCTAAAGGAAGAGTTTTATTTATGTGCTCATTACTTATCAAGGGGTTATACTGGTGACCCGCTTTAGAGAGCAGCAGTGGTATCCCTAGACGTAATTAAAGCTTGGCTGCTGTAGGGTCACGAGCCGTAACGAACGATAGGTAACAAAGAGTTATGGGGGCCTGTCCGGGATATATTGTTCCCACTTAACCTTAATTATGCTAATCTAACCTTGCCTTCCTAGGTACCAGTGTGTTAAGTGTCTGTGTGTTTTATAAGAACTATTCCATGTGCCAAGCAAGCCTTCCTGTGTGTCAAGTAACAACGTTTCACGATTTTGAGGTAAGTCATCCTATATATTTTGTTTGTGCAGTGAGGCCAAGCGAATTTTCAGTGTGGTGACAATTTTACAGTGAAGTGTAGTGCAGTGCCATTGTTTTAATTATTTTGTGAATCAAGTGCCAAGTATTAGTAACGATGGAGGAGAAAGTTGCAGCGTTGGTGGCTCACCCAGACTTTGAAAGGATTCAGAGCCTTAAAAAGACTGAGTTAATACAAATGGCAAATCAGTTGGATTTGACCGCCAACAATAGAATGGTTAAAGCCTAAATATTGAAAGTCATTGTGACACATTTTGTTGAGAATGGAGAGTTAGAGGAAGAAATTCTAGAGGAGTTAAGAGAGGAGGCGAGTGATCAGATGACGTTAAAGCGTCTTGAGTTAGAAGCGCAAATAGCCAATGCTAAGCTTGAAGCTCAAAAAGAACAGAATATTAGAACTTGAAGCTCAAAAAGAACAGAAAATATTAGAGGCTGAAGCTTAGCAGAGGGAGCTTGAGACTAGACGTTTAGAAATTGAGGCACAGTTGCAAATAGAAGCCACAAAAAGGCAACAATTAGAGATTCAACAACAAATGGCTGACACTAACTTCAGGCTTGAATCACAACGTATGGCAGCTGGGCATGGAAATACTAGTAATGTTTCAATAAATAGTGATAATAATCCCATAAGGATGCATAAGTATATAGAGTTACCCAAGTTCAATGAGGAGGATCCTGAGGTTTTCTTTGCACATTTTTATAAAATTGCCATCAGTATGAACTGGCCAAGGGATCAGTGGGTAGCCATTATGCAGTCTCAATTTAAGGGGCGTAGTCAGGAGGTTTTCACATCCCTACCTGACGCTCATAGCTTTGATTACGAATTTGTAAAGAAAAGCATCTTAAATGCTTATCAGTTAAATCCAGAGGCACACAGGCAAAAGTTTAGGAATCTAAGGAGGATAAGTGATCAGACAATAGCAGATTTTACTCGTCAGAAGACGAATTTTTGCAACAGATGGTTAAAGTCACTTTCAGTCACTGACTTTGATGCTTTAAAGAATCTTCTTATAATGGAAGAAGTATTGTCATGTCTCCCAGACCAGTTGTCTACTTTTATGGCAGAACAAAAGAATGTAACAGACATTTATGAGCTGTCAAAGCTCGCGGATGAGCATGAGTTGTTGACTAAGGCCCAGTTTACGGCCACTTCACCTAAGTCTAGTCGTAGAGTAAATTATAATGCTCACCGAACTCCTTATCAGAATCCATCCCGTCCTAGTACTCCAGTTACTCCCATGAGCTCTTCTCTTACAAAACCTAATCCTGCTACTTCCTTGTCAGGAATGTCAAATAATAATAAGGTTATTTCTAAACCTACAGTTGGTTCCACAGGTGTGTCCACTGTAAGGTCCTGTTCCCATTGTAAGAGAAAAGGCCATGGAATTCATTCATGTTTTATATTGCACCCTGAGTTACGACCAACTGGTCTCATTTATTGCAGAGGTGTGCAAAATAAACTTACTAATAAACATGTAACTGTAAACCCCAATTGGGTGAAACAGTATTCACCATATATGTCTTCAGGTGAAGTTTTGTGTATTAATGGGAAGTGGAAGCCAGTGGTTATTCTTCGTGATACAGGTGCTTCCCAAACCATAATTTCATCCAGTATTCTTTCTGATGTTGAAAAGAGAGATACTGGAAAGTTTGTTGTTCTTCAGAGTGTTGCAGGATGTAAAACTGTACCTCTAATAGACATTAATTTCAGATCCACCATTACACCAAGTTTATGCACTGTGGGTGTTAGTACACAGTTGCCCATCCCAGGTGTGGATGTTATATTGGGTAATGATGTGGCCATAAACCATGTTGTGGGAGAGATTGATCCCCGTTTGTGTAAACAGCCAGTTGCAGACCATGTTTATTCTGCCTGTGCTGAAGTTAGTTCTATGAATGAACCTGTTGTAGAAGATGGTTTTGTCCCTTCTACCTGTGCTGATGTCAGTACTATTATAAATCCAGTTGTCAGTTCTGATGTTGTTACTCAAGCATTTGTTCCAGTAACCAGTACCCCTTCAGTGGAGAAGTGGGATGTGGTTGTTCCAGATTCCTGTGTGGCCGATTTAGTTGTTGAGAGTAAGCCTGATACTATGACTCTGCTTTATTCCAATAAATTGGGAAAGGATGTCCATGTACCATTGTCTTGCCCGCTCACTACGAACGTTGTGCCAGGAGTTGAGAGAAACTTAAAAGCCACGACTCTGTATTCCAACCAAGTGAATGGTTTAGGACAAGATGTCGGGTTGGCAGAAGTATTCCCGCTCACTCCAAGTTTAGAATCAGTTGTCGAGAGTAAGTCTGTTGTAGAGGCCCCGCCTCACCCTAGTCAAGGTGATATAATAGGGGAGGAGGTCAAACTACCTGTTACTTGCCCGCTCGTTTCAGATTCCCTTCATTTAAGTGCTTTGAGTAGAACTGACCCTAAGATTTCAGAGAGAAGCAAGGAGACAGTCTGTACTGTAGATCCAGTTTTGGAGAGTGTGGGAAAGCAGCCAGAGGATCAGCTTCTGTTGAGTAGATGGAGACCCATTGAGCCTCCCTCTTCAGTTGTCTGTGAGGATGTGACCCAGCTTGGTAGTGATATTATTGATTGTGAGCAGACAGTACTCCAAGCAGCTCCAGAAGTCATGGGAGGAAATTTTGGTAAAATCATTAAGAGTGGTAAAGTAGCAATTGGATCTAAGTTGCGGAGTGGTGATTCTTATTCTATGTGGAGTAAGTATTTCTCATTGTGTACATTGAGTCAGAGTGTGTGTAGGATGTTGAAATCTACTTTTATTCTGCAGGAGCCATTTTCTTGTGAAGTAATGGACTGTGGGACATCTTTGTCAAGCCTTGTGGTTGAGCAGAGAGAGTTTACTCAAGTAGGTTGTGCATCCAGTTCTGAGGAAGTGGTGAGTTATGCTAGAGCAGTGTCTCTATATTCAGATCCAATTACTTTTAATGCACGAGTGATAAAAGTGTATGTTCCACAAAAGTGTGGTGTTGATTTTCAGAATCATATTGTGGGTGAAGGATTAAATCACTGGGGAGCAGATGTTTGAGGCTCCAGGTGTGTATTTCAAGTTGGGGGATAAGGTTATCCTACCTAGAGTTAATCATTGTGAAGGGTTTCAGATTGTCCTTGGGTGTTTCCCAGGTAATCTGCTGTTCATCTTCAAGATGTTAAGACCCTTAAACCTCTTGGCTGATTGGTTGTCATCAGACGTAAATCACTTGGGAAGTGATGGTGTGGGTTGTAAAGTTTTCGGCATGTTTTATTTAGTCTTTTGGAAGACTAGACAGTTGATGAAAGTGTGTGTTGTGTTCAAGTTCACCATCAGGGGGTGTGAACTTGTCTTCGGAGTTCTGATTGAGATATGGTGCCTAGGCATATGCCTGTTTTCTTTCACTGATCGTTATGACAGAGTTATGAGGCAATTGATTTCTGTGTTCCTTATGGATCATCTGAGTCAGTTCGATCAGGTAGTCTTTGCACTTATCTTGGGTTGTATTTCTTGGTTTGAAGGTCAAAGGTTTGATAAGTCGGTGTCTTGTGTTTCGGAAGGTTCTATGAATGGGAAAGTCTTATGCATAATTGTGAGGTTTAATGCTAATTTCTCTAATTTTAGTATACATTGGGCGAGAGTATGTGTTCCACAGAGGATCAAGAGTGATGAAGAGCAGATGTCTGTGTCAGAGCATACCCAGGAGAAGTCCCAAATCTACTCAACATCCAGTCAGCTTCAATTTAGCAGTTCAGCTCCAGAAAAAGGGAGTAATGGAAAATGGAGTCTGTCTTGGAAAACTTCACCATGTGGAAAAGGGATCACATGGAAACACGGAACTGATCTTGGAGAAATAGTAGAAACATATGAAAAGCTAAATTGCCATGATAACTGTGTGAAAGCAGCTACCTTTATTGACAATTCTATTCATGCTACTAATGATACTGTTGTAGATAGGAGTGTGAAATATGATCTGAAACAAAGTGAAATAAATGAGATAGTACCTTGGAGAGATAAATTTGCATACTCCAGTGACACATATGTAGAACATAGGCATAAGACTGAAATTTCTGAGTTTCCTGTAAGACTATATTTGGAGTGTTTTCATTTTGGTCCAGAGATGTGTTCTTATTACTTTTACATGTTTGGTGTAATTAATACCATAAATCTCAAGTGTCATACATTTTACTTTGAAAAAATGCCATTGATCTTCAATCAATTGCATTTTTTTTTCTTGGAGGTGGAAGTGTTACGTACTCCTAGCAGAATACGTATATAAATTTAAAATAACTTTTTATGTTCCATTATATCATTGCCTGTATATGTACACACATTGTGTTTTGTAAATTGTCGTATGGTGTGGCAGCGTTAGTGGGAACAGGAGCGCGGTTGCTTGCACACGTCTAGTACCTGTTTGATTCCGGAAGCTGGACCTGTTCAGTTTGGAAGTTCCAGATGTCACTTTTATTTAGTTTAGGTAATTGTTTATTTTCTGTAATTAAACAGGTGGCATTATACTTATATATTTTGTAAGTAACTATTATATGTAAATTGCAGTCGTATGTGTTTTGAGAACAAGTGGTTGTTCAATTAGTTTTAAATATTAAAAAGTCCTTAGTTTCCATCCCTCATCCTGGGATGAGGCAGACGGGAGGTGAGAATGTGGGTGGCGACAGAGCGAGAGTTCAGTAGCTGAACAGGACTCGAAGGAGTAACATGTGGGAGATAAGTCTGTTATTTCTTGTTGTGCCATATTTTATTATTATATATTACGTGAAATGACAATACTTTCATTTGTTGTATAGTTAACTTGACCATCTGTGTTTTTATATTATACTGTCTTGAATATATATCTATATAATATTTTGTATCTATTCTTCAGTCCTAAAGGAAGAGTTTTATTTATGTGCTCATTACTTATCAAGGGGTTATACTGGTGACCCGCTTTAGAGAGCAGCAGTGGTATCCCTAGACGTAATTAAAGCTTGGCTGCTGTAGGGTCACGAGCCGTAACGAACGATAGGTAACAACACACACGAGATGTGACACTCAAACACACACGAGATGTGACACTTCAACGCACATGAGATGTGACACTCAAACACACACACACGAGATTTGACACTCAAACATACACCAGATGTGAAACTCAAACACACACATGAGTTGTGACACTTAAACACACACGACATGTGACACTCATACACACTCCAAATGGGACACTCATATACACACCAGATGTGACACTAAAACACACACACGAGATGTGACCCTCAAACACACACGAGACGTGACACTCAAACACACAAACGAGAAGTGACACCTAAACACACGCGAAATGTGACACTCTAACACACACGAGATTTGACACTCAAACACACACGAGATGTGACACTTCAACGCACACGAGATGTGACACTCAAACACACACACACGAGATTTGACACTCAAACACACACAGAAGATGTGACACTCAAACACACACTTGAGATGTGGCATTTAAACCCACACGGGATATGACACTCAAACACACACCAGTTGTGACACTCAAACACACACCAGTTGTGACACTCAAACACACACACCAGTTATGACACTCAAACACACACGCACACACACACACGAGATGTGACACTTAAACACACACCAGATGTGACACTTCAATACACACGAGATGTGACACTCAAACACACACATGATGTAACACTCAAACACACTCAAAATGTGTCATTCAAACACACACATTAGATGTGACAATCAAACACACTCCAAATATGACACTCAAACACTCCAGATGTGACACTTAAACACACACGAGATGTGACACTCAAACTTACATACGAGATGTGAAACTCAAACACACCAGATGTGACACTCAAACATACACACGAGACGTGACACTTCAACACACACGAGATGTTACACTCAAACCACACACGCGAGATGTGACCCTCAAACAAACACACAAAATGTGACACTCAAACACACGAACGAGATGTGACACTTAAACACACACGATATGTCACACTCAAACACACACCAGAGGTGACACTCAAACACACACACGAGATTTGACACTTAAATACACAAGAGATGTGACACTCAAACACACACCAGATGTGACACTCATATACACACCAGATGTGACACTCAAATACACACACGAGATGTGACCCTCAAACACACATACGAGACGTGACACTCAAACACACACACGATAAGTGACACCTAAACACACGTGAAATGTGACACTTAAACACACAAGAGATTTGACACTCAAACACACACAGGAGATTGGACACTCAAACACACACATGAGATGTGACACTTAAACACACACGAGAAGTGACACTCAAACACACACGAGATGTGACACTTAAACACACACAGGAGATTGGACACTCAAACACACACCAGAGATATGTCACTTAAACACCAACGGGATGTGACACTGAAACACACACGAGATATGACACTTAAACACACAAGAGATGTGACATACAAACACAAACACACAAGAGATGTGACACTCCAACACACACTCGAGATGTGACCCTCAAACACTCAAACGAGAAGTGACACTCAAACACACAGACGAGAAGTGACACCTAAACACACGCGAAATGTAACGCTCAAACACACACGAGATGTGACACTCAAACACACACACGAGATTTGAATCTCATATATACACCAGATGTGAAACTCAAACACACATGAGATGTGACACTTAAACACACACGAGATGTGACACTTAAACTCACACGACATGTGACACTCATACACACTCCAAATGGGACACTCATATACACACCATATGTGACACTCAAACACACACACGAGATGTGACCCTCAAACACACACGAGAAGTGACACTCAAACACACACACATGAGAAGTGACACCTAAACACACGAGAAATGTGACACTCTAACACACATGAGATGTGACACTCAAACACACGAGATGTAAGACTTCAACGCACTCGAGATGTGACACTCAAACTCACACACGAGATTTGACACTCAAACACACACCAGATGTGAAACTCAAACACACATGAAATGTGACACTTAAATACATACGAGATGTGACACTCAAACACACACACACGAGATTTGACACTCAAACACACACCAGATGTGAAACTCAAACACACACATAAAAAGTGACACTTAAACACACACGAGATGTGACACTCAAACACACACGAGATGTCACACTTAAACAAACACGAGATGTGACACTCAAACATACACGAGATTTGACACTCAAACACACACTGAAGATGTGACACTCAAACACCCCCCAAGATTTGGCATTTAAATCCACACGGGATGTGACACTGACACACGAGACTTGACACTCAAACACAAACAGAAGATGTGACACTCAAACACACACCTGAGATGTGACATTTAAACCCACACGGGATGTGACACTCAAACACGAGATTTGACACTCAAAGACACAAAGTAGATGTGACACTCAAACACACACACCCGAGATATGTCACTAAGGAAGCAAACATAGGAATGTGCCTATATGCCAACAGTGTGCAAGAGTTGTTAACGCTTATGTCGACCGTGCTCTCAGCCACAGCTCAGGATGGAAGCAAGTCGACGAAAAACTCTGTAGGGTAAGGCAGGTCTTAGTCAACAACGGCTTCTCCAATGGTTTCGTTGAAGACATCATACGAAGGAAAGTGAAACGCCATGCAACCTCTGAATATATATATATATATATATATATATATATATATATATATATATATATATATATATATATATATATATATATATATATACACACACTCTGTCGAGTTCTCCCACATTAACAGTGGCTTGATGAAAAACGTATAGTAACCTCTCACATGTCTAGTGCCCTTGGGAAGTGGGGATATTTGAGGTGTATATATACCTCGAAGTCTCTACTTCTTTTAAGGGTCTGATGGTGTAGTGGGTTAAGGTGTACTAGTTATGGCAGCTACTGGAAGGTAGTTGTGCTTTCTGGGTTCGAGGCCCACTGGTGGTTGTTGTCCAAAGATTGTTAATCTTCACTTGTGGTTTAAGCAAGTATGGGCTTGCTATATATATATATATATATATATATATATATATATATATATATATATATATATATATATATATATATATATATATATATATATATATATACGAGGGCTACAAAACACACGCTTGTTATATAAGTGTGTGTTTTCTATATAAATATATATATATAAATATATATATATATATATATATATATATATATATATATATATATATATATATATATATATAGAAAACACACACTTATATAACAAGCGTGTGTTTTGTAGCCCTCGTAGTGACATAATTATCACTACGAGGGCTGTTTCAAACTAATAATAATAATAATATTAATAATAACAATAATTTATTTAGGAAAAGTACATACATAGTTGCAGAGTTTCTGTACAAACATTCTGTTTGATTTAAAGATAGAGGTAGTACATACAATACCTAAAGCCACTAGTACGCATAGTGTTTCGGGCAAGGTGAGGAGGAGAAAAAACCCACTTAAACTAAAACTTAATATTAATTGAGCTTAAAGTATAAATTGCGTTGAAAGAAAAAAATAATACAAAAAAAAAAGGGGGAACATGGTAGAAAATAGCCAATATACAATTTGGTCAACAAACAGCATTTTTTTTTTTTTAAATAGTAAGGCAACGCTTCCTAGAAGGTTGTAACAGAACCCATGTCCACCACACCAGAAACAAATACCTTTATGATATTCCAAGAGTTCGACTAAATCAAACTAGAAATGCACTACAAATCAAGGGACCCAGAATGTGGAGTGACCTTTAAAATCATGTTAAAGACTGTACCTCTCTCAACCAGTTTAAGATAAAAACTAAGCACTACCTAATTAACTCCCTGTAACCTACCTTACCCCTATAATGTCAACCCATGTCTGTTACTTTTAAACAATGCTGTTTGTCGACACAATTGTATTTTTGCTGTTTTTCTATGTTCCCCCTCTTTTTTATTTTTATATTTTCTCAACACATTTTATACGTTAATCTCAATTAGTATTAAGTTTTAGTCTTTAGTTTTTTTCCTGCCCGAAACGCTTTGCGTAATAGTGGCTTTAGGCTTTGTATGTACTAGCTCTATCTATAAATTCATCAATTTTTGTATCACCCCTTATATGTATATATTTTACCTAAATAAACATTTGAATTTTAAATTTAAAATATATATTCACGAGGAGTGTAACGGCACCATGAGGTCATAATTTTAAACCCGCTCAGGTTTTAGATTCTACTGAAGAAGTAGGTGTGAGTCTGGGCTGGCTACAGCCCAGACATCATTGATCATCAGACATCATTATATACATCAATGATCTGCCTAATGTTTCTAATATTCTTAAACCTATATTGTTTGCTGATGATACTACCCTCATCTTCTCAAACCCCAACCCACATACACTAAATAATGTTGTTAATAATGAACTAAAAAAAACATCCACTTATGGATGTCAACTAACAAACTAACACTTAACATAGAAAAGACCTACTACATCTTATTTGGAAGCAAATCAACAAATGCAATTCAGCATCAGATAGACAATGTTAACATTAGTAATAAAAATTATGGAAAGTTTCTTGGCCTATTCCTAGACAAGAGACTCGACTTCAGCACCCACATACAACACATAACTAAGAAAGTCTCTAAAACAGTTGGGATACTCTCGTTGTTGTTGTTGTTTAAGATTCGCTACTCAGAACGATAAGTTCCAGTAGCACGGGCTATGGTGAGCCCGTAAGTGGAGGCTCTTTGGAGCCATTATCTGTATCAGTGGCTGATACTAGAGATGTGGCGATGGATGGGGGTCTTCATGATGGTTTTCAGCCTGTAGGGCTGGCTATACCAGTTATGGAGCTGGTGGGATTACTGTAGACCTCTAGGTTTTCCGTTTTTTCTCTGCCTGCGACTTTGGCTGAGCAGTGCTGTCGTTGGAGTTTGGTGACGTGGCCTCCATGAGGAAGTCTTGAACCGTGTAGGTGTCGCATTTGTGATGCGGCGGTGGAGCTCCTACTATAATTTCCTCGTCTGAGGAGTCCGTAACCTCCGTAGTGGGCGTTTTTGTCTTTCGCCTCGCAGCCTTAGGTAGGGTTAGGTGTCGTTGACTGGTGGTTGTAGCTATTTCAGGAGCGCTGGTGGCGCTGTTATCGTTTGTAGACAGCACGTCTGCTAGCGCGGCTGCTGAGATAGTGATGGTGGGAGTGTTGGGAGCTGGAGAAGGACACAAACACCTCAGTTTGTGTCGCCCGGGTCATGGGTGGTTCTGGAGTCGGTGTTGAAGTTGACCGCATGGTCGTCCTGGTGGTAGTCTCCGGAGTGGTAGAGGAGGCAGAGAGATTTACGCTAGTGGCTATGATGGGGGCCAGACCATTGTCTGTGTATAATGCGTTTAGTTCACTGACAAAACGCTGGTTGTCTGGTCCTGCAAGCCTTTCCGCTAGTTTAAGAAGACCAGGGATAATGCCTGCACGTGATGCAGGGGGCTGTGAAGGAGCATGTGGGACCTTGGGGACCTTGGGTCCCCAATGAGAAGGCTGTGTCGCCTGCTGGGAGGAGCCACATATTGGTAGGACCGGAAAGTCTTCTGGTCGACTAGTGAGAGCTAAGGTGGTGAGTTGAACGCTTGGAGCTCTGGTCGAGGAGGTAGACGAGTTGTTTCTTTTGGCTTCTACCTGGGCCTTGATGATTTCCTGTCTGCGGGGGCAGCGGTAGGAAATTGCGGGGTGATTGCCATCACAGAGCAAGCAGCGATGGACTGTTGCCTTGCATATGGAGTAGTGATGGTCCAGTGCGCACAGGCTGCACCTCTGGACAGGGTGCTGACACTTGTTGGTCGGGTGGGAGAGCTCATAGCACTTAAAGCACTGCTGGGTCTCATGGTATCGTTCCTTTTTTATTTGGTGGGGTGGTATTTTTAAGCCGAAGCAGTAGAATCCTTGTGTGGCAGCCTGGGTGGCCGCAGCTATGGTGGTGAACGTAATCTTCATTGATGTTTTGTCGGTGTTGCAGAACTCTAGGTTGAATACCGACAGGTTTGGATTTTCGTCCTCGATATTGTTTATGATATGATGTTGAGGTCGCTCAGCGATCCACCGGCTGGTCCTGCTGGTAAAAACAGTTCTTCCGGCCAGGAACTGACGTGGGAAGTGAGGGTGTAGGTAGTGCTCTTTGCGAAGAAAGGCATCGTTAGTGAGGAGTTTTTCTAGCTCCTCTTCACATGAAAAGTAGAGCACGATATCTTCACCTTCCTGATTAATATCAGCGGGTTTGAGGCCAGTTACGTTCTTCAGGACCTTTAAAGTATTGCTTCTTCCGATAGCATGACCGTCAAGTGGAGTAGCTCTGACCTTAAGACGTTTGGGTCGCATTGTGACCACACTTCGCCTTGTGATGTGTTGCCGGGAGATGTCTCTCCCATCCTGTGCTGTATTGGGGATACTCTCCAAAATCAGATATTATATACCTAACTCTGCTCTCATCTCACTATATTATGCACTAATCTATCCCTATCTTAATTATGGTATCTGTACATGTGAATCAACCACTGCAAACCTCCTCATGTCCATCATCACCCAGCAAAAATCTG
The DNA here is from genome assembly GCF_040958095.1 of Procambarus clarkii. Classification (NCBI taxonomy): domain Eukaryota; kingdom Metazoa; phylum Arthropoda; class Malacostraca; order Decapoda; family Cambaridae; genus Procambarus; species Procambarus clarkii. The sequence continues at coordinate 1,530,445 of NC_091158.1, forward strand.
CTATCAGAATAATAACAAATTCTGCTTTCAGACAACACTCAGTCCCCCCTCTGTTTAAATCCCTAAACATGCTAAACATAAACTCCCTCCCACACATTCTCTTGTGTCAACTACATTTACAAAACCCTGTTCTTAAATGCAAACCATGCTCTGAAACTCTCCCTGGACAGATGTAATAGGACCCATAATCACCACACCAGAAATAAATATCTGTTTGATATCCCCAGAGTCAAACTTAATCTGTGTAAACACTCTATGCAAATAAAGGGACTATGGTTCTATGGAACTCACTCCCTAATGAATTGAAAAACTGTCCAACTTTTGCGTCATTCAAAAACAAAGCTAAAAAGTACCTAATTTCATCTTCATAATTTCCTACCTTGTTGCTTTAAAATTGCACTGTTTCTAGTGCTACCCAATCTCCCAATCTTTATGTACCTAATTCAAACAACGTTCCCATTGTGATCATTGCTTTCTTCTTATATGCACTATCAATCTGCTGTATGGTGCCTATTAATGTTGTCTAAATTACCAATCAAGCTGTCAATGCAATCAATCAGAGCTACCAATGTGCTTTAATATACCTACTAATCTCTCCCATCTCATTTTTCTTTTTTCTTGCAATGTATCTGTTATAATTTTATTAATTCTGCTTGAATTTACCTACTTAAAATTATCTGTTAGATTAAGGACCTTCCCTAAACGCTGCGCGTACTAGTGGCTTTACAAGATTGTAAATACTGTGAGATTTTTTTCTACGCCTACCTCCCTTAGGAGGTGGACTACAAGTTTAAAGGCTGCTCACGGCAGTTAAGCATGAGTCCAGTAGAAAAAGGAAAAGCGGGAGCAAACCGCCAGGCCTCCACCACTAGGGGTGAAAACCTGTCCACAATAGGCCGCTGGTTCCTCCTAGTTAAACAGGACGTTAAAACTAATAAAGAACCGACGGGTTCTCACAATCAAATATTTATATTTGATGTGAGCCCGAAACGCTTTGCGTAATAATGGCTTTAGGCATTGTATGTACTAGCCCTATCTATAAATCCATCACTCTTTGTAAAATCTCTTGTATGTATGTACCTTACCTAAATAAACATTTGATTTGATTTTGATTTGATGTGGTGCTATGAATTGGAATTCGAATTCCGAAGAACAGCCGTCATATCAAGATCACATCAACATTTACTCGTAATATGCAGAAACATTGGGTGGAAATGAATGGTTGAAGGGTTGACATCAAAGACCGTTTTTTTTTTTTTTTTTTTTTTTTTAGATATATACAAGAGTTGTTACATTCTTGTACAGCCACTAGTACGCGTAGCGTTTCGGGCAAGTCCTTAATCCTATGGTCCCTGGAATACGATCCCCTGCCGCGAAGAATCGTTTTTTCATCCAAGTACACATTTTACTGTTGCGTTAAACAGAGGCTACAGTTAAGGAATTGCGCCCAGTAAATCCTCCCCGGCCAGGATACGAACCCATGACATAGAGCTCGCGGAACGCCAGGCGAGTGTCTTACCACTACACCACGGAGACTGCTAAGTTTTCTATAACATAACAATTTATTAACAACAAGAGACTAACTACTACATTACCGAGTTTACGTTACGTTAATGTCCATCCAGTGGCACGATAACAAACAGCTAAATAGCAACCCTTGCTGTGCGGCTGCATACTGGACTAACCTGAACACAGGTGTGCCCACTGATGACGCAATATTGCAAAACAAAAAAATATCACAGACTAAGTTACACCACAGCAAATGGTTACGTTATTGTCCATCCAGTGGCAATTTCAACACAGCTATTCAACAGCCCCTCAAGAAATGACAACAGGCTCCATCCTGCTGACACTTCGGGCTGACAAGTGAACTAACTGAACAATGATGCCCACTGAAGACACAAGCATGCAATCAATAGTGTCACGGCTTCCCTGACTGCTACTATAATCACAAGCTCAAGGGTCCTCCTACCAAACAGAAGTGACCCACATAACTAGGCGGGTAGTCAAACAGTGACTCCCCATATCACAACCCAGTGTGAACACTCTTTGCAACTCCCTACAAGAAGTTGCACTGTAAACAGTAAACAAAGACAGGCAAGGCGGGATTCTGGGACACAGCTCCACAAATCCCTAAATTACTCTACTCTCGTCACCAGACGACAACCAAAAGAAATTGCTTTAATCAATTACTACATTGATTATGTGATTAATTACGTTAATTGACTGATCGCAGCAGTCAGCAACAAAGTACTACGGTAATCACAAACAATTGTCTCACACTAGACAACAACATGATGGTACTCTACGTTAATCATCAACACTTGTTTCTCTCAATACAAGTCATCTTGTTAACAATAACTCAAACTCTTATATTACATCACACTTGACTCCTTGCAAGTATTCAGTGAGTAATTCTCAATTAAGGTCAAACGGACCACTAATTACATCCCCATTGAGTTACGTTAACTAAGCCTACCCTAACTTGGTAGCTTCTCAACAGTCGGTGTCAAAAATTTACTATAGTGAGTGTTAATTACCCTAATTAACTCCGAGCAATTAATTAACTGTCACCAGGACCGATAATTAATCATCCATAAATACGTCTCACTCTGCACTGCCTCAGCAGGTCTCATCAAACACTGTGAATTCACGGGAAAGGAGTTAATTACCCCTAATTAACATGAGTGCAATTAATCCACTGTCCTCAGACAGGATATGATTAATATAACGATTTATGCTAGCTCCATGACCTCGCTTTACCGAGTCATCTGAGCCCTCAAGACTCCAGATGTTAATTACTCCACTAATTATCATGAGCCACTAATTGCTATACCCCCGAAAGGTAATTAGTCCCGAGCAAATTACGTTAACACAAATACTGACAGACTCTGACAGATCCTCTCCCACTACGTGAATTCATAATGAGAAGGCTAATTACATAATTAGCTAGAGTGGTCAATTAGTTGTCACATGGACAATTAATTGCTCCCGAGACGTATCTCACTCAAGCTCAACACTGTTCTCCCATAACAGCCCCCACTCACTCCACAATAAGTGTGCACCTCTTATCCAGTTAATTACCCCTTACTAATTAACTCACTGAATCCTTAAGTCCTCAACACAACTTAAAGAAACAAAGTAACCCCAGTGTTACATAGGTCACACTACAATGGCATGCAACAACACAAATGCACTGCCCACATACGGTTGTGGCTACTGCAACTCGTTAATTACTGTGCCCACACAATAATGACACACGGTTGTGCAACAACAAGAGTATACCAATATTACTGCCCCCCTTATCTTGCAACCGTTGCAAAGGACTACTGTGAGCACACACTTACCTCAGCAAGGCAATTAACCAATCAACTGCCTGCTCTCATTAAGTACTGTGAATTCCCCTGAATAATCCTAGAGGTCCCTTAAACCCTCAACACAGCTCCCAGGGCAGCAATATCGTATAAACTGATAACAACACTGCACAAACCTGCAACATAATGATGCGATCAACATACCCCACATGCTAATGACATCATTAGGCAATCAGTCAGCAATCACATCTACTGACTCACCACACAACACAGTACATAAAACATGCAAATGAACACATAGAAATGGCATTCACATAATCAATGAAAATTATATCACCAGGTAAATGTATCTCTAACTACACAGACCTCAGGGTACCCACTGACATCCCTGCAACATAATGATTATAATTTTACATGCTGGTACTCCATCGCACTAATCCAGTTTGACCGATTATATAGAATCGACAACTGGATCATTTATATGGTAAATCTCTACACTGACCGGTTACATACTCGAATCAGTCTACACACTTATATACTTTATAACTACAATGTGTACAACATTGTAGTTATAAAGTGTACAACATCCCGTGTACAACATCCATCTCCAGGTACCGCCCTACTAGTCACCTGGACGTGCCACTGACAGCTGCCACTCAGCTGCTTCCCTCACTTGTAACACTTTTATTGTACTCAAGGCTCCTGGGTATTTTCCACAATCCTTTTCCTGGTCACTACCTCTCTGGCTGTAAACACCTAGCTCGCTCCTCGTGCGAGGTGTGGCCCTCGAATGTCCAGGGAAGGTGGCCTAACCACATGGCCCTAAGGGGTGGCCACGGGAAGCACATGACGTCATGGCACCCCACCCGGCTGAGCTGGTGTGCGGGGGTGGGGTGGGGGTTTGGCCGCGCGGGGGACCTGGGTGGGTGGCCCCCCCTCCAGGCTGCTGGCCAAGGTGGGCGGCGCGGGTGGCCGCGAGCGCCTGGGGTGGCCCCGCGGGCCACCCCAGGCTGCCTGCACCTGCAAGCATACACACGTGGATGGGAGATCACTTTACACCCCCATCATCAGCATGCTCGCTCGTACACTCGGGTGACAATGGCCGGCGGCGTCACCACACTGACGCTGCCTGGCGGAATTCAAAGTCCAACAGGGGCCTGTAATCTCACCACAATTACACTAGGAGGCCCTGCCCCTATTCCGCCAATTGCACAACAACACTAGACAGGTTATTTGAACCACCTGTTACACCATGAAGCTCTGCCAGCTGCCTCATGGGTGCCCACTGTCTCTGAGGCTATTTAACTGGTCCTTCCGTACCTCATCGGCCCCAAATTTCACGAAAATTGGGCCTAGACACAACCCGGGATGGCAGGAGTACCATCCCTGCTGAAATAACAAGGTAACGTCCGCGATTAATGGGGTGGAGGTGGCCGACACCCACCTCCACCCAGCTACGTCCTCCTCCACCTGCTACCCAGCTCAAACTGACGATTTTGCGGGCTAGGGAAACTCAAAATGCCCATATCTCCCCCCTACTTTGTCTTGACCAATCGCCAGGAAGCCGGCACACCACCATGGTGCCGTTTCCAATAACAGCTGCTTGCGCCAGAACTCTGCTAGGGGCAGAGATGCCTAACCCAATCCCAGGCCTCACTCACCCTCAGGCGTCCCATGACGTCACAAGGAGGGCGAGGCCTAAAGACAGTGGCGCAATGTCTCACATGGTGGGGGGACGGGGGCAACGTTCACCCCACTTTCCCCCCACCTCTAACGGTTTGAGAGTCAAGTACCTCACATACCACTTCACTCTCACCTCTCATCCTATTTCACAGAAACAGGAAAATTTCTGTAATTCTCTCTACAGAGCAATCACAGACCTCTAACCAGTCCCAAACGACAGTCCTTAACATAAGCTTTCATTCAACACCGCACAAGTATATGTTAGTTTGAAAGCTTCAGTTTCTAGAGTCCCTAGAGCAACTAACCTAATCTAGAAACTAGGAAAACTAGCTGAGGGAATCTTCATTCCCTCACAAATACCATGCTATGTATCCTCACAAACCCAATGTACCTTCTTGTATATAAAAAAATAAATAAATAAATAAATAAGTCCACCGTCTTCCTGAGTTGCTGAGCCGTTTTCTGAAACTGCTGCTGTGTCTTTGAGTAAAAAGAACTATTATTAATATTAATGTTTAGCACCCGGAACTATATGTACAGAAGCACAAAACATCCACTAGACAGTGTGACATTGTAATTACTAGATTTAGGTTGGAATATCGTTTCTTATGGCAGGTGTCTGCAAGTGATGAATACCTCAGCTACAAGTACCCCTGGGAATTTGTAACATCTGCTGATGTAGATCTGACTAAATGTAAACTCTGTCAGCAGAACTATTCCCATACTTTGCGTCATTATATAATGAAATGTGAAAAAATTGCGGAATATAGAGATAACACCATCAATAGTGTCCACGAAATGTGTAAGTACTTCATTCATAATGATGTGCTGCCCGAAATCTTAGCGATGTATCCAAAATTTGCTTACTGTAAGTAATGCATACACATGACTGTAAAGCTGCCGCCCAGTTGGGTGGGTGTGCAGCACATGACTGTAAAGCTGCCGCCCAGATGGGTGGGTGTGCAGCAAGACTAGTAACTGTGTGACTCACCATAGATGTAAAGTGCCTTGTATATAGTGACTGTTGTGAGCCTCTTGTTGAATCACTTGTGACACAAAAGATTATTGATGTGTGTATTTGTGTGGGTGATTAAATATGTATGTGTATGTATATATGTGTACGTATGTATATGTACATGTATGCATGGGTATGTGTACATGTATATATAGCATCAATAATTTTGTAACTAGCGTCAAAAGATTGTTATTTGCTTAGCTAAACGAACTAGAGGGTTCAGTTCCTGAACCGATTATGTGTCTCTGTAATCCTTTACACCACTGCCCATGGGATGGGTATAGGGTGCATAATAAAGAAAGAAAATGAATGAATGAAAATGACGAGTACTCCAATTGTAAGTTATCTGAACATACTAGTGCTACCCAATCCCCCGATATATGTACCTAAGCCTTATAGCTTTACCATTGTAATCTTTGATATCATCTGATATCATGGTTGTTATATTGAGTGCATATTCTACTGCATTATTCCTTGAAATGATCCTCAAATTTTGCTACAATGATTCAATTGATAACCCTGAAATTTTACCTTAATGTACCTAGTAATCCTTGTACAATAGTGTATTGTTATTATTGTGTATTACTCTAATATTTGTTTATTGTGTCAAAATTTCTTACAATGTACCTGTAAATTTTTTTTTCAGTTTTACTGGAAATTATCAACTTAAAATTATCATATGTAAACTGTCAACAAAAATATTCGCACACCCTCCGTCACTATGTGATGGAGTGCGAAAAGAAACGTGAATTCAGAGACAATTCTATAACCAATGTTCCATGCAGCAATGTGTAAATATTTCATTCAAAATGATCTGCTATCAGAAATTTTAGCCAAATATCCCCAGTTAGCTAACTGTAGGTAGTAACTAAATGACTGTAACCTATCCACCGCTACCCACTGGATGGGGGGCGGTGTGCTGGACAAACATCCATGTAACCTACCTTACCCCTCTATTGTCAACCCATGTCTGTTTTTTAAAAAAACAACGCTGTTTGTCGACCTAATTGTTATTTGTGCTGCTTTTTCAGCCATGTTTCCCCCTTTTTTGTCTTTATTTTTATTTGTTCTCAACACATATTATTCTTTATACTCAATTAGTATTAAGTTTTAGTCATTAATGTTTTTCCTGCCCGAAACGCTTTGCGTAATAGTGGCTTTAGGCATTGTATGTACTAGCTCTATCTATAAATCGATCAAATTTTTGAAAATCTCTTGTATGTATGTACCTTACCTGAATAGACATTTATTATTTATTTATTTATATTTACATATCAATTGTGACACTAGCTCTCCACATATGTCAAGGATTTGGAGAAACTTATAGGTAAAAAGAGGGCGTGGTACAAAAGGATTAAGAATGGGGAAGTCAGTTTAGAAAAGGAATTCGCACAACTGGTTAGAAATGTTTAAAAAGAGGTAAGGAAAGCAAAAAGAAACTATGAAGTTCGCACAGCAGGACAAGCGAAGACAAATCCTAAAGTTTTTTTCAGTTATATCGAACTAAGACTAGGGAAAGGATAGGTCCATTAAAAACTGAGACAGATCAAATAACGGATAATGACGAGGAGATGAGTAGTATTTTTAATAAATATTTTATATCTGTATTTACTAAAAAGGAACTTAACAATATGGCTTCAGCCGAACAAGTCTATGTGGGTGGGGACGAGAACAGGTTGAACATAAGAACAAAGGTAACTGCAGAAGGCCCATTGGCCCACACGAGGCAGCTCCCATCTATAACCACCCAATCCCACTCATATACATATCCAACCCACGCATGAAACAATCGAGGGACCCCACCTCCACCAAGTTACGCGGCAATTGGTTCCACAAATCAACAACCCTGTTAACGAACCAGTATTTACCCAAGCCTTTCCAAAATCTAAACTTATCCAATTTATACCCATTGTTTCGTGTTTTGTCTTGTGTTGATACTTTTAATACCCTATTAATATTCCCTTTGTTATGTCCATTCATCCACTTGTAAACTTTTATCATGTCACCGCTAACTCTTCGCCTTTCCAGTGAATGCAACTTAAGCTTTGTTAATCTTTCTTCATATGAAAGATTTCTAATTTGGGGAATTAACTTAGTCATCCAACGCTGGACACGTTCAAATGAATTCTATAGTATATAGTATCCATTCTATAGTACGGCGACCAAAACTGAACTGCATAATCTAAATAGGGCCTAACCAGAGCTATATATAGCTGAAGAACAACACCAGGTGTCTTGTTACTACTAATAGGAGACTGGGATTAATAAATCCCAGCCTCCTATTTGCCTTATTACGAACATTCATGCATTGATCCTTTTGTTTTAAATTCTTACTAATCATAACTCCCAGATCCCTTTCGCAATCCGACTTCGCAATCTCAACACCATCTAGCTCCAATCTTGTAACTCTATCATCATTACCTAGCCTCAGAACTTTACATTTATCAGCATTACATTGCATCTGCCTATCCTTTGAACATTTCAAAACCCTATTTAGATCAACTTGAAGTGATAGTGAGTCTTCTTTCGTATTAATTTCCCTACCGATTTTTGTATCGTCGGCAAATTTGCAAATGTTGCTACACAATCCTTAATCAAAATCATTTATGTATATTATAAACAACAGAGGTCCCAGGACAGAGCCTTGAGGCACTCCACTTACAACACTTTCCCACTCTGACTTGACTCCATTTACACTAACTCTCTGTTTCCTTTGGTATAGCCATGCCCTAATCCAGCTTAATAAAGCACCCCAATACCATGAGACTCTATCTTTTTAATCAGTCTTTCATGTGGCACTGTGTCAAAAGCTTTGCTAAAGTCAAGGTACACAACATCACAATCCTTACCACTATCAACTGCCTCAACTATGCTAGAATAAAAAGATAACAAATTTGTTAAACATGAACGGCCATTTATAAAACCATATTGCGACTCAATTATTAATTTATGTTTTTAAAGATAAGACGAATTTTATTTGCAGTTATCGATTCGAGTAACTTTCCCACAATAGACGTTAGGCTAATTGGCCGATAGTTTGACGCAAGTGATCTATCTCCTTTCTTAAAAACTGGTATTACATTAGCAGCTTTCCATAACTCTGGCACTCTGCCTGACTCAATTGATTTATTAAATATGGTAGACAGTGGGTCGCAAAGCTCCTCTTTGCATTCTTTAAGCACCCTGGCAAACACTACATCCGGCCCTGTGGATTTGTTTGGTTTGAGTTTTACTATTTGTTTAATTACATCCTCCCTGGTAACTGCTAAACTAGTCAACCTGTTCTTGTCCCCACCCACATAGACTTATTCGGCTGAAGGCATATTGTTAAGTTTCTCTTTAGTAAATACAGATATAAAATATTTATTAAAAATATTACTCATCTCTTCATCACTATCTGTTACTTGACCTGCCTCAGTTTTTAATTTCCTTTCCCTGCCTTTCCCTAATCTTTGTCCGGTATAACTTGAAAAACCCTTTAGGATTTGTCTTCGCTTGCTCTGCTATGCGAACTTCATAGTTTCTTTTTGCTTTCCTTATCTCTTTTTTAGTATTTCTAACCAGTTGTACGAATTCCTGTTCTAAACTGACTTCCCCATTCTTAATTATTTTGTACCATGCTCTCTTTTTACCTATAAGGTTATTCAGATCCTTTGTAATCCACTTTGGATCATTAGTATTCGATGTATTCAATTTATATGGTATACTACATTCCTGGGCTTTGCTTAGAATATTTTTAATTAGGTTATACTTTGAATCCACATCGAAAACCCCTTTTACGTCACCTATCGCTGGGTTCATGTCTCGCTCCAATACCGGCCCACACCCCATACCCAAGACTTTCCAATCTATTTGACCCAAAAATATTCTTAGGCTATTGAAATCAGCTTTTCGAAAATCAGGCACTTTAACAGAAATTTCTCCTACAGATCTATTCCATTCAATGCTAAATCTGATTTCTTTATGATCACTGTTCCCTAGCTCACTCCTTATTTCGATGTCCTTAATTTGTGTTTCCCTGTTAGTTAACACCACCAATCATATGTAATCTCACCAGCCTATTGTACATTCTTGTAAATAAATTATTATTATTATTATTATTATTATTATTATTATTATTATTATTATTATTATTATTATTATTATTATTATTATTATTATTATTATTATTATTATTATTATTATTAAGAGCGAGGACACTCTTCCAACACTACAATATATCTGTATTTACTGTTTGTGTCCGCAGAATCGAGCTATTAGCTTTGAGATCTCACCTTTCTAACCAGTCTATTTTTCCTATAATATATCTACTCCAGTATATATATTTCTATCTAGCACACGCACGCACACACACATCCCCAGGAAGCAGCCCGTAACAATTGTCTAACCCTCAGGTACACATTTACTGCTAGGAGAACAGGGTCATCAAAGTGTAACAGAACCCATGAGCACCACACCAGAAACAAATACAGTTTTGATATTTCAAGGGACCCAGAATGTGGAATGACCTTCCCTATCATGTTAAAGATTGTACCTCTCTCAACCAGTTTAAGATAAAAACTAAGCACTACCTAATTAACTCCCTGTAACCTACCTTACCCCTATAATGTCAACCCATGTCTGTTATTTTTAAACAGTGCTATTTGTCCATCAAATTGTATTTTTGCCGTTTTTCTGCCTTGCTCCCCCCTTTTTTATTTTTATATTTTCTCAACACATTTTATACTTTAATCTCAATTAGTATTAAGTTTTAGTCTTTAGTGTTTTCCTGTCCGAAACGCTTTGCGTAATAGTGGCTTTAGGCATTGTATGTACTATCTCTATCTATAAATTCATCAATATTTGTATCACCCCTTGTATGTATGTACTTCACCTAAATAAACATTTGAATTTGAATTTGAGTGAAAGAAATTCTGCTCATTTGTTTCCGCCTCTGCCGGTAATCAGACCCGGGCCCTTAGGACTACGATTCCCCGAGCGCTGTCCACTCAGCCGCGAGGCCTCCATATTTGTGAGGGCCCCCAATATATTTGTGAGTGCCTTTCATTAACTCAAAATTATTGGAAAATGATCTCTACTATTGGTAGATAATCTCTACTATTAACTCAACCGATTCTTCAGATGAGGAAATCACAGTTGGAACAACATTCCCATGTAGCGAGTAAACTTATACTCGCTCCATTATCTCATCATCTTAATGGCATAACTAATTACACAAGCTATAATCCTATCCCTATTTACAGATAACGGTTTTTCCACCCTCCTATCTTACTGTGAGGTGTAGTCACCGTATATAAGCCAGCGATTTGAGACTAACAAATTCCCGGACTCCATTTGGTCCGGGAGACATCTCCCGTCACGCAGGGTGCAGTCGCACCTCCACAGATCTCCAGTATCATCTATTGATACTGGTGATGGCTCAAAAGGGCCACCACTTACGAGCTATTCATGCCCGTGCCACCTTTTGGGTGGCTTCATCTTCATCTTAACACATTCACAAGGGAGACATCTCCCGTCATGCAGGGTGCATTCGCACCTCCACAGATCTCCAGTATCAGCTCTTGATACTGGTATTGGCTTAAAATGGCCACCACTTACGGGCTATTTATGCCCGTGCCACCTTTTGGGTTGCTCCATCTTCATCTTAACACATTCATAAGGGAGACATCTCCCGTCATGCAGGGTGCATTCGCACCTCCACAGATCTCCAGTATCAGCTCTTGATACTGGTAATGGCTTAAAAGGGCCACCACTTACGGGCTATTCATGCCCGTGCCACCTTTTGCGTGGCTTAATCTTCATCATCGACTAACAAACCAGTACAATCTCCAGTCAAGAATGTAGTACTCGGCGTAGGCAGTTCTAATCAACCCAAGGCGCTACAGCTTCGACACAGAGCAGACAGCACCCCCACACTTAAACCACAACGGTCCATTCCGGCAGAGGTCGAATCTGACACCACACACCACAAGGAGCAGTGTGGTCACAATGCGACCCAAACGTCTTAAGGTCAGAGCTACTCCACTTGGCGGTCATGCTATCGGGAGAAGCAATATTTTAAAGATCCTGAAGGAGGTTACTGGCCTCGAACCCGCTGACATTAGTCAGGAAGGTGAAGATATCGTGCTCCTCTTTTCATGTGAAAAGGAGCTAGAAAAACTCCTCACTAACGATGCCATTCTTCGTAAAGAGCACCACCTACATCCTCACTTCCCACGTCAGTTCCTGGCCGGAAGAACTGTTTTTATCAGCAGGACCAGCCGGTGGATCGCTGACATCAACATCATATCAAGAACTATATCGAGGATGGAAATCCAAACCTGGCTGTATTCAAACTAGAGTTCTGCAACACCGACAAAACATCAGTGAAGATTACGTTCACCACCATAGCTGCGGCCACCCAGGCTGCCACACAAGGATTCTACTGCTTCGGCTTAAAAATTCCACCTCACCAAATAAAAAAGGAACGATACCATGAGATCCAGCAGTGCTTTAAGTGCTATGAGCTCTCCCACCCGACCAACAAGTGTCAGCACCCTGTCCAGAGGTGCAGTTTGTGCGCACTGGACCATCACTACTCCATATGCAAGGCAACAGTCCATCGCTGCTTGCTCTGTGATGGCAATCACCCCGCAATTTCCTACCGCTGCCCCCGCAGACAGGAAATCATCAAGGCCCAGGTTGAAGCCAAAAGAAACAACTCGTCTACCTCCTCGACCAGAGCCCCAAGTGTTCAACCCACCACCTTAGCTCTCACTAATCGACCAGAAGACTTTCCGGTCTTACCAATATGTGGCTCCTCCCAGCAGGCGACACAACCTTCTCATTGGGGACCCAAGGTCCCCAAGGTCCCACATGTTCCTTCACAGCCCCCTGCATCACGTGCAGGCATTATCCCTGGTCTTCTTAAACTAGCGGAAAGGCTTGCAGGACCAGACAACCAGCGTTTTGTCAGTGAACTAAACGCATTATACACAGACAATGGTCTGGCCCCCATCATAGCCACTAGCGTAAATCTCACTGCCTCCTCTACCACTCCGGAGACTACCACCAGGACGACCATGCGGTCAACTTCAACACCGACTCCAGAACCACCCATGACCCGGGCGACACAAACTGAGGTGTTTGTGTCCTTCTCCAGCTCCCAACACTCCTACCATCACTATCTCAGCAGCCGCGCTAGCAGACGTGCTGTCTACAAACGATAACAGCACCACCAGCGCTCCTGAAATAGCTACAACCACCAATCAACGACACCTAAGGCTGCAAGGCGAAAGACAAAAACGCCCACTACGGAGGTTAGGACTCCTCAGACGAGGAAATCATAGTAAGATCACAAATACGTCACCTACACGGTTCAAAACTTCAAAGGCCACGTCACCAAACTCCAACGACAGCACTGCTCAGCCAAAGTCGCAGGCAAAGAAAAAACGGAAAACCTAGAGGTCTACACTAACCCCACCAGCTCCATAACTGGTATAGCCAGCCCTCCAGGCTGAAAACCATCATGAAGACCCCCATCCATCGCCACATCTCTAGTATCAGCCACTGATACAGATAATAGGTTCCAAAGAGCCTCCACTTACGGGCTCACCATAGCCCGTGCTACTGGAACTTATTGTTCTGAGTAGCGAATCTTAAACAACAACAACAAATAATAACCAGTCTACTTTCAAGTGTGGTCTAGAACAGACACTTGCAAGATAATAATAATAATAAATGTTTATTCAGGTAAGGTACATACATACAAGAGATTTTACAAAAATTTATAGATTTATAGATAGAGCTAGTACATACAATGCCTAAAGCCACTATTACGCAAAGCGTTTCGGGAAGGAAAAACATTAATGACTGAAACTTAATACTAATTGAGTATAAAGAATAAAATGTGTTGAGAACAAATAAAAAAAAAAGGGGGAACATGGCTGAAAAAGCAGCACAAATACAATTAGGTCGACAAACAGCGTTGTTTAAAAAAACAGACATGGGTTTACAATAGAGGGGTAAGGTAGGTTACAGGGAATTTATTAGGTAGTGCTTCATTTTTATCTTAAACTGGTTGAGAGAGGTACAGTCTTTAACATGATTGGGAAGGTCATTCCACATTCTGGGTCCCTTGATTTGTAAAGCATTGGGGTGGATGGATGGGGGTCTTCATGATGGTTTTCAGCCTGGAGGGCTGGCTATACCAGTTATGGAGCTGGTGGGATTAGTGTAGACCTCTAGGTTTTCCGCACGTCTGCTAGCGCGGCTGCTGAGATAGTGATGATAGGAGTGTTGGGAGCTGGAGAGGGAATTACCTCTGTGTCGGGTCATGGGCGGTTCTGGAGTCGGTGTTGAAGTTGAACTCTGGGTTCAAGGTTATTATTCACCACTCTGCTGCTTATATGCTCGGGCAACACCTGACCGTTCTCCAAAGGTTCACAGGAATATTATGTGGAAGTTGGGAAAGGTTTGAGTTCCATAATTAGTACTAAGAAGAGCGTTGCTTCTCTCATTAGGCCAATGCGTTTGGCGCGAGTATATTATTGGGATAATCTACTCGCTACAAAGGTTTTACAGTTCCTCCTGGCGCATCTACGATTTCTCCAAGCCCGTTATTGACAGTTTGAATTATTTGATTGTAAATGCCTTTTCGTTCACGCGTTAGCTTAGGAATATTTGATTGCACATACGACAACAGATCACCCGTGTTGTAATTTTGTTCACGACGCAATTCTACATCGAACGAAGCAGCAGCAGATCGATTCGGTGATGGCATCTGCAATTGATAGAGAACTTTGTTCACGATTTTTAAGCACAAATCATCAATCATTATCAACGCTTCATTGTAGATTTTTGCTGTGAAATCCATGTTCATATTTGATTTTTCCTTGCATATTCGACGGACAATATCTTCAGCCATGTGCGATTTATATTTCTCCCATAACTCTGTTGGAGATGAAGGAGAGCAGTGGTCAATATGATTGCAAACAATGCACGAATTTAACAAATCCACAAGAGCCGTGACGAGGATTCGAACCTACGTCCGAGATCATCCCAGACGCTGCCTTTTATCGACTGAGCTACGACATGGTCAAAACGTAGGACGTAGGTTCGAATTCTCGTCATGGCCCTTGTAGATTTGTTCATTTGATGCATCACGCTAATGTGATTTATGTGTGTAATGCACGAATTTGATTTGGATGTGATGTGTTGGACGCATATTAATGCATACATTCCAGTGTCGGTTGTTCTCCAAAAAAATCAGAGCTTGACAAGCACTACGGGAAGTGGCAAGTGTTGTGCCGTTGACAAATCTCAATTGCTGGAAAGCCGTTGGACCGGGCACATTTACCAACAGCATGCGAATAAAGAAGCAACCATCTTGATTGGGATGCACGGTGTACAGTCTGCCTATCGTTGTTTATTAGAATATGCCAGGTTGTCCGTCGACTCGCTCTCCTCGTTTGCATCGTTCAAATGATTTTCTACTGGCATTCCACGTGTAATACGTAGGCACTTCCGAATGCAGCAGTGTTTTAGCCAACACGTCATTTTGACATAACGTGAAGGAAGCAGTTAAAGTTGTAGCCGGTGGATTCATAGCTGTTTGTTTGACATTTGCAGCTGTGAAATATACGTGTTGTCCATTTTCTTGTTTTCAAAACAAAAACAAAAAATACTAACGAAATATTTCAATTCAAACGCAGATCGATCGACACAGCTCAATTTCACCACCAATTACACTGAAAAATAAGAACAGTAAAAAAAATGAAAAACAATGAAAAAAGAAACAAATAAACTATACCCACGAAATGAACGGTATGCTAAACAACACAGCTCAATTCCAACGCAATGTCACACAAAATAATTAAATCAAAATGAAAATAAATAAAAAAAATTATGAAAATTAAATTTATTTATTTATTTATTTATTTATATACAAGAAGGTACATTGGGTTAGAGAGAAAACATAGCATAGTATTTACAATCTTGTAAAGCCACTAGTACGCGGAGCGTTTCGGGCAGGTCCTTAATCTAACAGATAATTTTAAGTACGCAAATTCTAGCAGAATTAATAAAATGATAACAGATACACTGCAAGAAAACAAATGAGATGAGAGAGAATAGTAAGTATATTAAAACACAATGGTATATTAGAGCTCTGATTGATTACATTGACAACTTGATTGGTAATTTAAATAAGATTAACAGACACCGTACAGCAGATTGATAGCACATATAAAAAGACAGCAATGATCACAATGGTAAAGATGTTCGGATTGGGTACATAAAGATTGGGAGATTGGGTAGCAATAGATACAGTGCAATTTTAAAGCAAAAGGTAAAAAACTATGCAGATGAAATTAGGTACTTTTTAGTTTTGTTTTTGAATGACGCAAAAGTTGGACAGCTTTTCAATTCAGTAGGGAGTGAGTTCCATAGACTGGGTCCTTTTATTTGCATAGAGTGTTTACACAGATCAAGTTTGACTCTGGGGATATCAAAGAGATATTTATTTCTGGTGTGGTGATAATGGGTCCTATTACATCTGTCCAGGGAGAGTTTCAGAGCAGGATTTGCATTTAAAAACAGGGTTTTGTAAATGTAATTGACACAAGAAAATTTATGGAGTGAGATTATGTTTAGCATGTTTAGGGAGTTAAACAAGGGGGCTGAGTGTTGTCTGAAAGCAGAATTTGTTATTATTCTGATAGCAGAATTTTGCTGGGTGATGATGGACATGAGGTGGTTTGCAGTGGTTGAACCCCATGCGCAGATACCATAATTAAGATAGGGATAGATTAGTGCATAGTATAGAGAGATGAGAGCAGAGTTAGGTACATAATATCTGATTTTGGAGAATATCCCAACTGTTTTAGTGACTTTCTTAGTTATGTATTGTATGTGGGTGCTCTTGTCTAGGAATAAGCCGAGAAACTTTCCATCATTTTTATTGCTAATGTTTACATTATCTATCTGAACCTGAATTGCATTTGTAGATTTGCTTCCAAATAAGATGTAGTAGGTCTTTTCTATGTTAAGTGTTAGTTTATTGGTTGACATTCATAAGTGGACTTTTTTTAGTTCATTATTAACAACATTATTTAGTGTATGTGGGTTGGGGTTAGAGTAGATGAGGGTAGTATCATCAGCAAACAAAATAGGTTTCAGAATGGTAGAGACATTAGGCAGATCATTGATGTATATAATAAATAGGAAAGGTCCCAAGATGCTGCCCTGTGGCACTCCAACGGTTATTGGTAGAGTGGGAGAGGTTATGTTATTGATGGTTACATATTGGTGTCTATCACTAAGATAGGATTGGATATAACCCAGTGCATTGCCTCTGACTCAATAATGATGGAGTTTACGTAAGAGGTAATTGTGATTAAACAGCATCAAAGGCCTTTCTCAGGTCAACGAAGAGTCCAATCGGAAATTCATTTTTGTCAAGGGCTGAGTAAATTATATCAAGGAGACTAATAATTGCATCGTTGGTACGATGCAATTATTAGTCAAGTTTTCATGAATTAATTGTTTTTCGACTACCTAACCTACCTAACCTAACCTAACCTAACTTTTTCGGTTACCTAACCTAACCTAAACTATAAAGATAGGTTAGGTTAGGTTAGGTAGGGTTGGTTAGGTTCGGTCCTATATCTACGTTAATTTTAACAACATTAAAAAAAAATTGACCTCATACATAATGAAATGGGTAGCTTTATCATTTCATAAGACAAACATTAGAGAAAATATATTAATTCATTAAAAATTGGCTTATTAGGCAAATTGGGCCTTGCATAGTAGGCTGAGAAGTGCGTTCTGGCTACTAGGTACGATATATATATATATATATATATATATATATATATATATATATATATATATATATATATATATATATATATATATATATATATATATATATATATATATATATACATATATATATATATATATATGTTGTACCTAGTAGCCAGAACGTCATACTCGGCCTAATATGCAAGGCCCGATTTGCCTAATAAGCCAAGTTTTCTTGAATTTATATATTTTTCTCATTTTTTTCTTATGAAATGATAAATCTGGCTATTTCATTATGTATAAGTTAATTTGTTTAAATTTGAGTTAAAACTAACGTCGATATATGACCGAACCTAACCAACCCTACCTAACCTAACCTATCTAAACCAAACCTAAACTAACACAACTACGTCAATAATTTATGTTCCTAATATAATATAATAATAATTAAAATAAACTATTTGGAAGCAATTTATTTAAAATATAAAAATCTCTCGGCCTAATACGCAAATCGGGTATTGCATAATAGGCCAAGAAGTGTCTTCTGGCTACTAGGTACGACATATATATATATATATGTCGTACCTAGTAGCCAGAAAGCACTTCTCAGCCTACTATGCAAGGCCCCATTTGCCTAATAAGCCAAGTTTTCCTGAATTAATATATTTTCTCTAATTTTTTTCTTATGAAATGATAAAGCTACCCATTTCATTATGTATGAGGTCAATTTTTTTTATTGGAGTTAAAATTAACGTAGATATATGACCGAACCTAACCAACCCTACCTAACCTATCTTTGTAGGTTAGGTTAGGTTAGGTGGCCGAGAAAAGTTAGGTTAGGTTAGGTAGGTTAGGTTGTCGGAAAATCGGACACCATTTAATAATATTATACAGGCAGATAATATTGCTGTGTTGTATAAACAAGTTAACCCAGAGAAAATGTAACTTGTAGTGGAATTTCCATCTATTGAAAACGGGATATCATTACCACATACTATTATAAATTCATTACCTATTATGGTGGGAATTATTCTTAAATACGTTAGTCTTTGGACTTTGCCATCATAAAAACATCTCATATAAATTAACTTAATTATCAATATTAAAATAGAGTAAATGTGACCCCTTCTATCACTTACTGTCATTTGGACAATGTAGGCCAGTAGCGTTAGTGAGGAGGGAGTGGTCAGCCATTGTTATTGTTTAAGACCACAGAGTCGTGGAGCGAATTACGGCTCCTATAAATTCTCTTGGACGAAGTGTTATGGAAGATCAGAGAAGTGATCTGCCATCATCAACACGCTGTCATCAATCTCAAGGGAAGTGTCTTTCCGAAACCCGTTTATCTAATCATTTTTGGCCATTAATGTCAGTAGATAGGGCGGACCGGTTAGAACACGAATGATCGACTCAAACAAGGTAATTAAGCCTAGGTCTTTATGGTTCCATGTACAGTGTTTTCTCTGATATAGCTGTCATATATTAGGATTCTGGCTTCATAGCTAGCGCCCTTTTGACAGGTCAAGACGAGGAAGCATGCTTTGTGTACCAGTTACTGGGTGATGAAAGCTACCTCAAAGAGGATAATTTGGTGTCTACATCCTGGTTATACCTGGTGGACTAAGGCCTGCTGTACAATAAGATAAGGAACCTCTTCAAAGAATGTAGTCTAATACTGTAGTTTGATTGGCTGCATATATATAAATTCAATATAAACCCCCCCTAATGTGTAGAGGATCGATTTGTGAGATTATTGCAGAAATACAGTCCACTTAACATCATACAAATTGCTATCGAAGTATACAAATTAACGTAAATATAAATTCTATATAAATTCATATAAATTAAATATATATAAATCTCACAGGTCAGTTCCCAAATTATTTGGTCCTTTGAACCGGATTATTTGGTCCTTTGAACCCACATTATTTGGTCATCTTCGAGTCGGATGACAGATTATTTGGTCATCTTAGTACCGGATGAACCAGTTAACCAGTGGATTCATTAAATATACTAGTGCAGTGTGATTTATACAAAGCCAGCAGTCAAAGACGGCAGCGTTGCCTCGAGCGAGCTCAGGAGCCCCCCAGCTGAGTTCAGCCTTATCAGCGGTTTCATGCACACCCACAGATTTGGTGGCGTGTTATTCTGTGAAATGACAGCGCTAATATTGAAGCCAGCCAAATTAGTGGCTGTGTCTTCGCGAGATTGTTCACGGATTTCCTGGTGTTAAATTTCGCGAGAGATTATCCACGAATTTTGTGGAGTTTATTTCACGAGGTCACTAATAATATTTAATACTTCTGATAATATTAGAAGTTTTATAGAGGCAATTAAGAGGCTATTATCAATAATTGTGTATATTATTTCTCCAAAATAGAGAATTATTTAATATATTGCACTAGTGATCACAATATAATATTTACCAATTGCCAACCCACAACAGGGTAGGATATTACCACTGACTAGTTGAACTATTTATTGTTCATCCTAGTCCCATTACCATAGTCTAGTTGTACTATATTAAACAACCTAGCACCATTAATGAATGGTGCAGACCCTATTTTGGGTGTAAATTTTATCAACTCGAGTTGAGTTGTGTATATATAATAATTTACTTATGATCATTACACCTTTGAGTGATTAATTAGTGTCTATACCATCCTAGGGTGATATAGAAGAGCTAACCTAAAGGTACTTCCAATGACACTGGTTTATCACTCAAATCATTAGTGTGTATGATTGTATATATATAATGTGTATTAATTTTAAGTGCTAACCTCTAGTAGAGGTAGGATTACAGCCTAGTGAGTGCAGAAATATTACCCTAGGCTACCATCAGTGCTTGTTCAGTATTATGAGCGACCCAAGTACAAGTCCCACAAGGCTTCACCAACTAGCCAGTATGGATAATGCAGGGAGAATGAAAAGAACCCTTGCAGGTCTTAAAGGCCACTTAACAAGACAGATCAAGAAATGTGAAGATTTGTCACAACAATCTCAAGTTGATTATGCTGACCTGGAAAGCTATTATCAAGCAGCTGCAGGTAAATTTGAACAAATCAAATGCCAAATAGCTCTCCTTGTGGGGACAGACTACTACCATCAATTCATTGCTAGCCCTACTAAATATCAGGGCATAACCATGTTAAATTTTGCAGGAGATAAATTACTCTCAGGCTCAGTATTAAGCCTGAGGAGACCTATGGCTGCAGATAAACAATACCAATAGAAATCTAAATTTGTCAGCTGATTATATTTCTCCAGTAGCATTATACTAAGGAAATTACAGCTGACTATGCCAACAGAGGTTGATGTTAGTATCATCATTTAAAGCTGAAGATGAGTTCATGAGGCCTCAGTGGCAAATCAGTGAACAGTAGCCTAAACAGCTACAAGTCACTGCGACCAATGTCACTGAACCCACTGCAGTCTCAGAACTATACTTTACTTTAATGATGAGCTATTCAATCTTCTGAATCAATTAACTAAATTAAACCCCAATAAATCTGATGACTGATTTGATACATTTATTATTTAATCAAGATGTATTCCATGGGCCTCAGTGTTTATATATCAGTGACCAGTTACCTGAACAAACTTCAAGTTATATCTAATGTCACTGATCTCACTGCAGTCCCTGAATCATACTTGACTGTAGTACTTGATCACATCCAGTCTTCTGGGTTAAATAATATGTAATTAGGCTTGAATTTTAGCCTTTCAAGAGTTACCAGGGAAATGAAATCGCATTAGACTTCTAACCCCTGCAACTCCAGTACGGGACATCCGTCCTGTACGAACAGACGCACAAATGTGTGATTACTAACTGCTAACATCAAATTAATCTAATAATTCGAAGGAGGAGTATCAGTGTTCGTCTGTTCTAAATAGGACTTCAACCCGTGAGCAGCCCCCGGGGAATTATGTCGGAAAATCGGACACCATTTAATAATATCATACAGGCAGATAATATTGCTGTGTTGTATAAACAAGTTAACCCAGAGAAAATGTAACTTGTAGTGGGATTTCCGTCTATAGAAAACGGGATATCCTTACCACATACTATTATAAATTCATTACCTATTATGGTGGGAATTATTCTTAAATACGTTAGTCTTTGGACTTTGCCATCATAAAAATATCTCATATAAATTAACTTAACTATCAATATTAAAATAGAGTAAATGTGACCCTTCTATCACTGACTGTCATCTGGACAATGTAAGCCAGTAGCGTCAGTGAGGAGGTAGTGGTCAGCCATTGTTATTGTTTAAGACCACAGAGTCGTGGAGCGAATTACGACTCCTATAAATTCTCTTGGACGAAGTATTATGGAAGATCAGAGTAGTGATCTGCCATCATCAACACGCTGTCATCAACCTCAAGGGAAGTGTCTTTCCGAAACCCGTTTATCTAATCATTTTTGGCCATTAATGTCAGTAGATAAGGCGTACCGGTTAGAACACGAATGATCGACTCAAACAAGGTAATTAAGCCTAGGTCTTTATGGTTCCATGTACAGTGTTTTCTCTGATATAGCTGTCATATATTAGGATTCTGGCTTCATAGCTAGCGCCCTTTTGACAGGTCAAGACGAGGAAGCATGCTTTGTGTACCAGTTACTGGGAGATGGAAGCTACCTCAAAGAGGATAATTTGGTGTCTACATCCTGGTTATACCTGGTGGACTAAGGCCTGCTGTACAATAAGATAAGGAACCTCTTCAAAGAATGTAGTCTAATACTGTAGTTTGATTGGCTGCATATATATAAATTCAATATAAACCCCCCCTAATGTGTAGAGGATCGATTTGTGAGATTATTGCAGAAATACAGTCCACTTAACATCACACAAATTGCTATCGAAGTATACAAATAAACGTAAATATAAATTCTATATAAATTCATATAAATTAAATAAATATAAATCTCACAGGTCGGTTCCCACATAGGTAGTCGAAAAAAAAATTAATTCAGGAAAACTTGGCTTATTAGGGGAAATCGGGCCTTGCATAGTAGGCTGAGAAGTGCGTTCTGGCTACTAGGTACGGCTATATATATATATATATATATATATATATATATATATATATATATATATATATATATATATATATATATATATATATATATATATATATATATATATATATATATGTCGTACCTAGTAGCCAGAACGCACTTTTTGGATTACTATGCAAGGCCCGATTTGCCTAATAAGCCAAGTTTTCCTGAATTATTATATTTTCTCTAATTTTTTTCTTATGAAATGATA
Source organism: Procambarus clarkii (assembly GCF_040958095.1). Classification (NCBI taxonomy): domain Eukaryota; kingdom Metazoa; phylum Arthropoda; class Malacostraca; order Decapoda; family Cambaridae; genus Procambarus; species Procambarus clarkii. The sequence goes on from NC_091158.1 coordinate 1,553,520, forward strand.
AAGCGACCAATTTCATTATGTATGAGGTCAATTTTTTTTTATTGGAGTTAAAATTAATGTAGATATATGACCGAACCTAACCAACCCTACCTAACCTAACCTAACGTATCTTTATAGGTTAGGTTCGGTTAGGTAGCCGAAAAAGTTAGATTAGGTTAGGTTAGGTAGGTTAGGTAGTCGGAAAAACAATTAATTCATGAAAACTTGGCTTATTAGGCAAATCGGGCCTTGCATAGTAGGCTGAGAAGTGCGTTCTGGCTACTAGGTACGACATATATATATATATATATATATATATATATATATATATATATATATATATATATATATATATATATATATATATATATATATATATATATATATATATATATATATATATGTGTATATCACGAAAATAAACACGTGATTAAGAATGTGACAATGTCAGACCACGAAGGAAAATGAAATAGGAAATTTCCTAAAGTACTTTCGTATATTAAATACATCTTCAGAAGGTCTTCTGAAGATGGACCTTCTGGACCTTCTGAAGATGTATTTAATATACGAAAGTACTTAAGGAAATTTCCTATTTCATTTTCCTTCGTGGTCTGACATTGTCATATATATATATATATATATATATATATATATATATATATATATATATATATATATATATATATATATATGTCGTACCTAGTAGCCAGAACGCACTTCTCAGAATACTATGCAAGGCCCGATTTGCCTAATAAGCCAAGTTTTCCTGAATTATATATTTTCTCTAATTTTTTTCTTATGAAATGATAAAGCTACCCATTGCATTATATATGAGGTCAATTTTTTTTAATGGAGTTAAAATTACCGTAGATATATTACCGAACCTAACCAACCCTACCTAACCTAACCTAACCTAACCTATCTTTATAGGTTAGGTTAGGTTACGTAGCAGAAAAAGTTAGGTTAGGTTCGGTTAGGTAGGTTAGGTAGTCGAAAAACAATTAATTCATGAAAACTTGGCTTATTAGGCAAATCGGGCTTTGCATAGTAGGCTGAGAAGTGCGTCCGCATTTCGCACGCACTTCTCGGCCTACTTTGCAAGGCCCGATTTGCCTAATAAGCCAAGTTTTCCTGAAATAATATATTTTCTCTAATTTCTTTCTTATGAAATGATAAAGCTAACAATTTCAATATGTATGAGGTCAATTTTTTTTTATTGCAGTTAAAATTAACGTAGATATATGACCAAACCTAACCAACCTAACCTAACCTATCTTTATAGGTTAGGTTAGGTTAGGTAGCCCAAAAAGTTAGGTTAGGTAGTCGAAAAACAATTAATTCATGAAAACTTGGCTTATTAGGCAAATCGGGCCTTGCATAGTAGGCAGAGAAGGGCGTTCTGGCTACTAGGTACGACATATATATATATAAATGTCGTACCTAGTAGCCAGAATGCACTTTTCAGCCTACTATGCAAGGCCTGATTTGCCTAATAAGCCAAGTTTTCCTGAACTATTTTATTTTCTCTATTTTTTTTCTTATGAAATGATAAAGCTACCCATTTCATTATGTATGAGGTAAATTTTTTTTATTGGAGTTAAAATTAACGTAGATATATGACCGAACCTAACCAACCCTACCTAACCTAACCTAACCTATCTTTATAGGTTAGGTTAGGTTAGGTAGCCGAAAAAGTTAGGTTAGGTTAGGTTAGGTAGGTTAGGTAGTCGAAAAACAATTAAGTCACGAAAACTTGGCTTATTAGGCAAATCGGGCCTTGCATGTTAGGCTGAGAAGTGCGTTCTGGCTACTAGGTACGACATATATATATATATATATATATATATATATATATATATATATATATATATATATATATATATATATATATATATATATATATATATATATTTGTATATATATATATATACATTAGTATATTTTGGTAGCAGTCTTTCCTGTAGACATATATTATTAAATATGACCGAATAAGTAAGATTAATAATTCTAACACGAATTTTCTCAATCTTTCGTACATTTCTTTTAACTGTTGGAGGTAATTCAAAAATCAATTCTCCAAAATTCATTTTTATTTCTAGTCTGACGCGACACTTGAGCGCGTTTCGTAAAACTTATTACATTTTCAAAGACTTTAGTTAACACATACACAACTGAATAGAACTTACACATCTCCGGTTTTGTTTATATCTACATTTGAGTGAGGTGGATGGGGTGAGGTGGTATTTAATAAGGCATTAATTTCATCAACACAAGCCAGAACATGAAACAATGGGTATTGAATAGAAGTGATTGTAGAAAGCCTATTGGTCCATATTTCTTGATGCTTCTATATTGGAGCGGAGTCTTGAGGTGGGTAGAATATAGTTGTGCATTAATTGGCTGTTGATTGCTGGTGTTGACTTCTTGATGTGTAATGCCTCGCAAACGTCAAGCCGCCTGCTATCGCTGTATCTATCGATGATTTCTGTGTTGTTTACTAGGATTTCTCTGCGATGGTTTGGTTGTGGGAAGAGATTATATGTTCCTTAATGGAGCCCTGTTGCTTATGCATCGTTAAACGCCTAGAAAGAGATGTTGTTGTCTTGCCTATATACTGGGTTTTTTGGAGCTTACAGTCCCCAAGAGGGCATTTGAAGGCATAGACGACGTTAGTCTCTTTTAAAGCGTTCTGTTTTGTGTCTGGAGAGTTTCTCATGAGTAGGCTGGCCGTTTTTCTGGTTTTATAGTAAATCATCAGTTGTATCCTCTGATTATTGTCTGTAGGGGATAACGTTTCTATTAACAATATCTTTCAGGACCCTTTCCTCCGTTTTATGAGCTGTGGAAAAGAAGTTCCTGTAAAATAGTCTAATAGGGGGTATAGGTGTTGTGTTGGTTGTCTCTTCAGAGGTTGCATGGCGTTTCATTTTCCTTCTTATGATGTCTTCGACGAAACCATTGGAGAAGCCGTTGTTGACTAGGACCTGCCTTACCCTTCAGAGTTCTTCGTCGACTTGCTTCCATTCTGAGCTGTGGCTGAGAGCACGGTCGACTTATGCGTTAACAACACTCCTCTTGTACCTATCTGGGCAGTCGCTTTTGGCATTTAGGCACATTCCTATGTTCATTTCCTTAGTGTAGACTGCAGTGTAGAAACCTCCGCTCTTTTCCATGACTGTTACATCTAGAAAGGGCAGCTTCCCATCCTTTTCCATCTCGTAAGTGAAACGCAGCACGGAACTCCGCTCAAATGCCTCCTTCAACTCCTGCAGATGTCTGACATCAGGTACCTGTGTAAAAATGTCGTCAACATACCTACAGTATATGGCCGGTTTCATGTTCATGTCGACTAACACTTTTTGCTCGATGGTACCCATCTAGAAGTTTGCAAACAGGACGCCTAGGGGAGAACCCATGGCGACCCCATCTACTTGCTTATACATGTGCCCATCCGGGCTCAAGAAGGGTGCCTCTTTAGTACAAGCTTGGAGTAGTTTCCTTAGGATATTTTCTGGTATGTCAAGAGGAGTACAGGCTGGATCACGATACACTCTGTCGGCTATCATCCCGATTGTCTCGTCCACTGGTACGTTAGTGAACAGCGATTCTACGTCCAATGAGGCTCTTATTCCTGTGGCCCGTGTGCCCCACAGTAAGTCAACAATTTTGTGTAAGTTCTATTCAGTTGTGTATGTGTTAACTAAAGTCTTTGAAAATGTAATAAGCTTTACGAAACGCGCTCAAGTGTCGCGTCAGACTAGAAATAAAAAGGAATTTTGGAGAATTGATTTTTGAATTACCTCCAACAGTGAAAAGAAATGTACGAAAGATTGAGAAAATTCGTGTTACAATTATTAATCTTACTTTTTCGGTCATATTTAATAATATATATATATATATATATATATATATATATATATATATATATGTCGTACCTAGTAGCCAGAACGTACTTCTCAGCCTACTATGCAAGGCCCGATTTGCCTAATAAGCAAAGTTTTCATGAATTAATGTTTTTCGACTACTTAACCTACCTAACCTAACCTAATCTAACTTTTTCGGCTACCTAACCTAACCTAACCAATAAAGATAGGTTAGGTTAGGTTAGGTAGGGTTGGTTAGGTTCGGTCAGATATCTTCGTTAATTTTAACTCCAATAAAAAAAAATTGGTGAAAGGTGAGAAACGCTTTGCAACCTCTGAAGAGACAACTAGCACAAGACCTGTGTCCCCTATTAGACTATTTTACAGGAACTTCTTTTCCACAGCTCATAAAACGGAGGAAAGGGTCCTGAAAGATATTGTTAATAGAAACGTTATCCCTACAGACAAAAATCAGAAGATACAAATGACGATCTACTATAAAACCAAGAAAACCGCCAACCTACTCATGAGAAACTCTCCAGATACAAAGCAGAACGCTTTAAAAGAGACCAATGTCGTCTATGCCTTCAAATGCCCACTTGGGGACTGTAAGCCTCAAAGAATTCAGTATATAGGCAAGACAACAACATCTCTTTCCAGGCGATTAACGATGCATAAGCAACAGGGCTCCATTAAGGAACATATAATCTCTTCCCACAACCAGACCATCACCAGAGAAGTCTTAACAAAAAACACGGAAATCATCGATAGATACAGCGATAGCAGGCGGCTAGATATCTGCGAGGCACTACACATTAAGAAGTCGACACCTGCAATCAACAGCCAATTAATGCACAACTATATTCTACCCATTTCAAGACTCCGCACCAATATAGAAGCATCAAGAAATATGGGCCAATAGGCCCTTTGCAGTTACTTCCATTCTTCCCTTTAACTTACAAAATATTATACCCATTGTTTCGTGTTCTGTCTTGTGTTGAAAGTTTGTTTTCACCTCTTCCAAAACTGTTGTAACATATCACCTCACCCAAATGCAGGTATAAAATCGAAGATGTTTAAGCTCTGTTCAGTTATAGTTGTGTCTGTGTAAACTAAAGTCATTGAAAATGTAATAAGTTTTACGAAACGCGCTCAATTGTCGCGTCAGACTAGAAATAAAAATGAATTTTGGAGAATTGATTTTTCAGTTACCATCAACAGTGAAGAAAAATATAAGAAACATTGAGAAAATTCGTGTTAGAATTATTAATCTTACTTTTTCGGTCATATTTAATAATATATGTCTACAGGAAAGACTGCTACTAATATATATATATATATATATATATGCGAACAAGCCTGAATGGTCCCCAGGACTATATGCGAATGAAAACTCACACCCCAGAAGTGACTCGAACCCATACTCCCAGAAGCAACGCAACTGGTAACTACAGGGCGCCTTAATCCGCTTGACCATCACGGCCGTCAAAAGGAAGTGATAGCCGAGGCTATTTGAGCCACTTCCCCGACGGCAACTCGGATGGTAATCTTGGGCATAGCATTTCACCAAATCACCTCATTCTTTGGGGCACACGTGAGGAACACAAATGCGAACAAGCCTGAATGGTCCCCAGGACTATATGCGAATGAAAACTCACACCCCAGAAGTGACTCGAACCCATACTCCCAGAAGCAACGCAACTGGTAACTACAGGGCGCCTTAATCCGCTTGACCATCACGGCCGTCAAAAGGAAGTGATAGCCGAGGCTATTTGAGCCACTTCCCCGACGGCAACTCGGATGGTAATCTTGGGCATAGCATTTCACCAAATCACCTCATTCTTTGGGGCACACGTGAGGAACACAAATGCGAACAAGCCTGAATGGTCCCCAGGACTATATGCGAATGAAAACTCACACCCCAGAAGTGACTCGAACCCATACTCCCAGAAGCAACGCAACTGGTAACTACAGGGCGCCTTTTCATTCGCATATAGTCCTGGGGACCATTCAGGCTTGTTCGCATTTGTGTTCCTCACGTGTGCCCCAAAGAATGAGGTGATTTGGTGAAATGCTATGCCCAAGATTACCATCCGAGTTGCCGTCGGGGAAGTGGCTCAAATAGCCTCGGCTATCACTTCCTTTTGACGGCCGTGATGGTCAAGCGGATTAAGGCCCCCTGTAGTTACCAGTTGCGTTGCTTCTGGGAGTATGGGTTCGAGTCACTTCTGGGGTGTGAGTTTTCATTCGCATATAGTCCTGGGGACCATTCAGGCTTGTTCGCATTTGTGTTCCTCACGTGTGCCCCAAAGAATGAGGTGATTTGGTGAAATGCTATGCCCAAGATTACCATCCGAGTTGCCGTCGGGGAAGTGGCTCAAATAGCCTCGGCTATCACTTCCTTTTGACGGCCGTGATGGTCAAGCGGATTAAGGCGCCCTGTAGTTACCAGTTGCGTTGCTTCTGGGAGTATGGGTTCGAGTCACTTCTGGGGTGTGAGTTTTCATTCGCTTATAGTCCTGGGGACCATTCAGGCTTGTTCGCATTTGTGTTCCTCACGTGTGCCCCAAAGAATGAGGTGATTTGGTGAAATGCTATGCCCAAGATTACCATCCGAGTTGCCGTCGGGGAAGTGGCTCAAATAGCCTCGGCTATCACTTCCTTTTGACGGCCGTGATGGTCAAGCGGATTAAGGCGCCCTGTAGTTACCAGTTGCGTTGCTTCTGGGAGTATGGGTTCGAGTCACTTCTGGGGTGTGAGTTTTCATTCATATATATATATATATATATATATATATATATATATATATATATATATATATATATATATATATATATATATATATATATATATATATATATATATATATATATATATATATATATATATATATATATATATATTGTGGCTATGTTCCCCCCCCCCTTATATTTCTCCCACGCCTGCTGTAAGAGTCATGTCCACTTTTCCCGAGCGTTCTCTACGTTGCGGGCAACAATTTGATATATGTGGGAGCGTGTAGTGTTCTCGCGTTGGCGAGAAATTCGTAAAAGAGGAGTATTTTGGCCTGTGGTTTAGGCCCTTTAGGACGCCAATATGGCGCTGGCCCCTCCGTTTTGCCGCCAAAACTGTGTGACGTCAGTGGCACCAGATTGGTCACTGACAGTGACGTGGCACAGGGAGCCAATGAAAACCGCCCCTGGCAAGCATGACGTCACGAAGGCAGGGGGGTCCGGAGATCGCGCCACTTTGGCGCCACGAGTCTGAGACAGCACGCCAAGGAGGTCGGACGTGCGCTGGGGGATCCTGTCAGTTTGACAGTTTACCCCATCTCCGGAGGATTTACGCATCACCGGTGGTCTGCCAGGCACCTGTGGGGTCTTCCTTCGTTCATGTGTTGGACCAGAGAGGGAATTGACAGAATATTGAGCAACAAGTGCTCCAGGGACAGGTGTTGTGGAGGAGTGGAGTCTAGGCAGTGACGTCTGGGACGTCTGATACCTTCACCGGTGATGACGTAGTGGCTGGGCCAATCCTCCGTGAGGGAACTAGTCTGACACGACACATCAAGGTGGACGGATGTGCGAAGGTTGGTCCTGTCAGATTTGACAGTTGTACCCCACTCCCGTGGATTTTACGAGTCACCCGTAGTCTGCAAGTATGCCGAGAGGTCTTCCTTCATTCCATGTGTGGACCGAGGAGGGAATTGACGGAATATTGAGCATCAAGTGCTCCAGGGTCAGGTGCTGTGCAGAGTGAAGTCTAGACAGTGACGTCTGGGACGTCTGATAGCTTCATAGTGACGACGTAGCGGCCAGGCCAATCCACCGGTAAGCAGTGAAAGAAGAAAACTAATTGGGAATCAGGACGACTGCAGCCGAGAAGTAGGTTGGCAGCCGTAGTTGCGAGGAGAAGTCGACGGCCGGGAGACCGACTGCAACCCTGCAAGACGTTGTGAAGGAGCACGGACCTGCGGAGGACAGAGCACGGTGATGACGCGTTTGTTTTGGGACGTTGATTGGGTCCCTGGAGAACGCATCAGTGTGTGTGTGGGGGCGTTCCCTACAACGAGGCGAGAGCCGGGACCAGGAGCTACAATTCAACTCTCACCGGAGGGTGAGTCAACATCTGAGAGGTGGAAGTAGGTGATTCTAGTTTCCCTCCCAATTCCCCTTTAGTCAGCTATATATTTAGCCAAAGTATCTTTCATGTCATGAGCAAGGCTCACCTATGTCTATGTCACAGTAAGGCACAGTTGTGCAGAGTGAGGCTGTACAGAGCTCTCACGATATTTATATACGTGGTGTGTGCAGGCACCTGGAATTATTGAAGAGTTGACTGTGTCGTTGATGATTTCTTTCATGTGACATTAATATGATAACTTATGCTAGAGAATATATATATAAGTGTACCAGTTATTGGTGTTAGGCTGTGTGCCCAGTATTTATCTTATTATTATCGATATTGATGAATTTATCTCTGTATATGTATATGTTGGTGTGATGAATAACATTTCCATGTGTGCAGTGATTAATTGTGTTATTGCCTTTGAGAGGAGTTACTGAATCTAAGGGCAGTACTGTGGTTAATTGCATTCATTGTAATTATTATGAGGTACAGTGTATTATGCCATTATAGTGAAATATTATGTTAATTGCTGTAGAAATGAGTTATTGAACTTGAGATCAGTGTGGTGATTCATTGCATTCTATTGCCATTATAGAAATATTGTGTTGATTACAAACATAGTGATCCATGCGAATTTAAGGAATCAGGTGCTTCACGCCAAAGAAATAAGTACTAAGCATTCGCACGGTGAGGGGGGGCCGCTCAGCTGATTATGACATTGACAGGAGGGGGGGAGTATTGCCCTCTAGATGAGCCCCAGTTTTATGAAGAGAGTGTGACTTTTTCCATTGTACTTGATGTTTCGTTGTTGATATGGATATAATACCTTGAAGTTTTAAGTAAAATACAAAATACCTTTGCGTTTGTATTATCCCTCTGTATATCTTGATGCTATAGAACAGTTAAAAAGTGTGAGAGTATTAGAGACATATACCTGCCTGAGACCAGAATTAATGAGTGAGCTCTGCCATTAGTACCACAATTCCACAATACCACTGACGTGTTACTGGACACAGGAAACACCAGTTGGCAACCTTGCAGTTAGTAGTAGAGCCCTTGTCGTGGCGGACACACGGTTAGGGGAGAGCAAACTGTGTGCTCACTCATTCTTTGGCTATAAGGCTGGCTGGGGATTGACTGAGATACTCTCCTGGCGAACAGTGGCGCCGCAAGGATTGAGTGAAGACCCGCAGGGCTACGGCGAGTAACAGTTATCGCTAATACTACTGGGTGGTGTCCATGTAGAGAGAGAGATACCCCGACGTTGGCGACCGTTGACAGGATAAAGTACTTAGGGATATCTTGTATACTGTTACTTGCCTCGCGTTACTTGCCACACGTACCCCGACAATATATATATATATATATATATATATATTGTGACGGTAACGCGTTGGTGTTCGGCTGTTTAAGGCTAGGGGTATGGCCTCGTCACATAGTTATAAAAAAAAAATAGAAAAACTGGAACTTCGTCTGTGGTAAGGTAAGGAGAAGACACACAAAACACAAGTAAAACTTTAACAATGAAATTTTAATTACGTTAAATAAATCAAAACATGAAAATAATGCACAAACAAATATGTATAATAAAATCAATCAAAATAATAAGAATACTTAAATGACACAATGAAAAGTTACGTTAAGGCAAAATAACAAGAAGTGCAACACAAAGGTAAGTGGGAGGTGCTGGAATATTGGCTTAAAGCCACCACCTCTCTCAGTACACGCTAACGTCTAGCTGGGAGGAGTGCTGGCTACGAAAGCACTGAACATTCTGGGGACTGATGTTGGGGCGACCCCAGACATCAGGTAGTATGGGGGGCGAGTGCAGGTGCAGCCAGACCGGCGACCAATCAGCGGAGTCGTAGCGATCAACGGGTAGTTTGGTGGTTGGAGTTCGAACAGGTGGCTGGCTGCATACGTTTTGCTCACCCTGGCAAGCCTTGCTGGTGTTGTTGTCGTTGTTGGACATTTCTTCCATAGTCGTATTATATAATTGTGACGACGTAGTTATGAAGGGAAGAGCAGGCTCAATCTCTTGAAGGAGATTATCGTCACAACTCTCCCCCGAAGCCTGCGGTTCTGGAAGAAGTACGTCGTTATGTGGTGGAGTAATGGATGGAGTTGCTTCTACTTCATAAACTCTGGAGAGATCATGGGCTAAGATGTTGTCAGACTCTTGGTATAGCGTGTCTCCAGGTTGAATTTCTGCAGTTAGCAAGCCCATAGTAGAAGACGTTGAGATGAGAAGTGGGCGTGCTGCAGGAGGTGTAGGGTGGTGTGGTCCGTATTGATGGTGGACCGAGCACTTTTCAGGTGTGGAGTGAAGTGCTGAAGCTTCAGGATGAGGAAGAGTAGCTCCTTGCCAATTGTTCCGTCGTTCCTTGTAGCAGTAGTTGCTGACAGGTGTATTCTTCTCGCCTCGTTGCTGCATCACGACACCACCAACGTCGGTACCATTGGCGTCGACATGGAGGATGTAGGGCTTATCTGACGAGGTGAGAGTGGAATTAGAAGAGGGCATAGGAGCACGAGTATTATCCTGAAAGCATTTGGGAAGATCATTAAGGATTTTGGAATTAGAAAGCGCCGACTCCTTGTCAGTGCTTTCGGGAGAAGAAGCTGGGAAGGTCTCACTGTGGATGTAAGGTTCTGTGAATGTGGAATAGTTAGTCAAGACAGTGGGAGGAGTACCATTATATTGCTTCAAGAGGTTGACGTGGCACAGCTGGGTCTTCCGCCGCCTATCTGGAGTCTCTATCACATAATTATTATTATTCCTGCACTCTTTGACGCAGTAGGGTCCTGAAAATCTGTTTTGTAAAGGTGAACCTGGGAGAGGGAAATAAGCAAGGACGAAGTCTCCCGGCTTGAATTTTCTTACTTTGCTGGTCTGGTCGTAATGAGTCTTCATTCTCACCTGGGCTTTCAATAGATTATCATGGGCAAAGCGGTGGACTCTCTCTAGAACGTGCTGAAGGTTTTGAAGAAACTGGGGCACATTCTGATGCTCACTGAAGGTGGCATCTCTGAGAGAGTCTTTGAAAGCCTTAAGGGGAGTACGGCACTTACGGCCGTAGAGCATCTCATAAGGAGATACTCCTAGGGACTCATTGGGGAGACTTCTGAAAATACACATTATTAGGTCAATCTGCTTATCCCAATCCTTTGAGGTTTCACTACAAAACTTTTTCAAGAGTGCTTTGATGGTCTGATGACTACGTTCAAGAGAACCCTGTGAAGCAGGATGATAGGGGCTGGACAATACCTGTTTGATGTTGAACTCCTCCAGTGTCCTTTTGAAGAGATCACTGGTGAAGTTGGTGCCACAGTCACTTTGAATCTCCCTGGGAAATCCGTATTGAGTGAAGATCTTCAATAGATGTTTGATAACCGTAGCAGCCGTGATGTTCTTCACTGGAACTGCTATGGGAAATCTGGTGGTAGGACACAGGATGGTTAGGATGTAGGCGTTACCTGAACTGGTCCGAGGTAAAGGACCAACACAGTCTATTATGAGTCTGTGGAAAGGTTCCGCAGGCACCTGTATGGGAATCAGTGGTGCTCTGGGAATGGAGACGTTCGGTTTGCCTGCCATCTGACATGTATGACACTGTTTTACGTACTGTTTGACGTTATTTACCATACCTGGCCAGTAGTAGTCTTGACGAATTCCATGGTAAGTCTTGTTGAAGCCGTAGTGGGAGAATGCTCCGTGGGCCAGGTGTAGAATAGTGGGCCGCAGGCTGGTGGGAATCACAAGTTGTTCGGTGTTGGCCCAATCGTCCTCCTCCTTCAGTTTACTGGGTCTATATCTGCGGTAGAGCAAGTCGTTCTCTAGGAAGAACCCAGGAATACTGTCGGGTTGAGTCTCAGCCTGGAAAAACAATGGTGTTAAAGTAAGATCTTCCCTCTGCAACTTACGGAACTCCAACTTGGTCAGATGCGGGGGTAGTTTCTGAGGATCTTGAGGGACAGCGGTAGCAGTAGAGTCAGCTGGCTGTGGACGTGCGGCTTGTGCACGGGTGGTCACGAGAACCAGAGGAGAAACTTCATCACTCTCTTGAACCTCTGCTGGAACATACTCAAGAATAGGATTTATTGGCACAGAGTTACACACCTGGGGTTTGTCCATGACGATCAGGTTGGTCGGTTGCAGGTCTTCTGCCAAGTCGTTGCCTAGGAGAAGTTGCACTCCAGGCATGGGAAAAGGCTTTTCCCTGACGGCGACTTGGACTTCCCCGTTCACGTAGGGACAATCCAGGTGGACTCTGGCGAGAGGGTATGGAGTGGTAGCAGTGAGGTCAGTGATGAAGACTGTTTCCCCGGTGTAGACTATGTTGGGCACAGCCGACTTCAAGATGATCGATTGTAGAGCCGCTGTGTCCCTCAAGATCTTCAATTTGAAACGTCCCTCCGGATTTGAACCGTTGGCAGAGACAGTTCCAGTATACAGGTGGTTACTGAAAAGAGAAAGATCATTAACATCAACACCAACATTCATCACAGGCTTACCGGACTTAGGAGGAGTTGGTTTGGGTCGTTGTTGGTCAGTGGTTCCCTTGTATTGAGACTTACCACACTTGTCTATGGTATGTCCATAGAGTCTACAATACTTGCAGTACAGTTGTGAACCAGCTTGATCGGGGCTCACCTTCTCGTAACTGTACCACGACTTCTTACTGGAGGATGGTTCAGGTGTCAGCCGGTGGATGAGGCTGTAAGTGTCAGCCGACTTAGCACACTTCAGGTAGTCGGTTTCTTCTTTATCTGCTAAGTAGAGGCGGACAGGAGGCGGCACACGTCTCAAGAATTCTTCAACAAGCATCAGGTTGACGAGTTCTGTAAAAGTAGAGACATGTGCTGCTTCCAGCCATTTCATGAAATACCTCCGTTTCGTGTTAGCAAACTCGAGGAAGGTAGTGGTACTTGCCTTCAGGTGGTCACGGAATTTCCTTCTATAACTTTCAGTAGAGAGGAGGTAGGCGTCCAACACTGCTTGTTTCAGAGTGTAGTAGTCATTCTCAGACGCCAAAGTACTGAGTGTGACTGCAGCTCTACCTGTAAGATGGACTCTGAGAAGTGTGGCCCATTGGTCGACAGGCCAACTGAGTTGATTAGCAAGGGTTTCAAAGGTGGTGAAAAAAACATCAACTTCTGCTTCTACAAAGGATGGCATTAACTTACTTGCATGTGATATATTAAAACTGACGGGAAGATTGGCAGTAGCTTGCTGGCGTTGAGCGAGGTGTGAAGTTTCCAACGTGTATTCTCGTTGACGACACTCAAGAGCCAGAGTCGCTTGTTGCTTGTCATGTTCACGTTGCATTTCCAACTCGCGTTGTTTGGTTTCAAGCCGTACGCGTTCCCGCTCCTGGAGTAAGGCAATCTCACGTTCTTGTTCTTCCCTCCTTAAAGCAGCTTCGCGTTCTTGTTCTTCCCTTCTTATGGCAGCTGCTCGTTCTTGTTGTTCGAGGGCTTCCCTTTGCTGTTCGCGGGCTTCCTTTTGCTGCTCACGTTCAATCTTAGCCAGCTCTAGTTTAAGTTTCATCGTTGCCAAGTCAGTTTTATCTGCAATATAGTAAGTTTCATGAGTTTCAGAGTCTATCTTACCTTGCTCTAAATAGTAATCCAGCAACAGGTTGTGTAGGTCATTTTTGTTGGCTTGGTAGGGAACTTCTAGTTGATACTCATGTGCAAGGGTTTGTAGTTCAGTCCTCTTGGCACGACTTAAAGTTCCTATTTCACCTGCTGGATTTGCACGGAAAGTTTGGAGACGAAACATGGTGAAATTAGCAAATAAAGGTACACGAATGTTCAATAATGAAATGTCAGAAACAGGACAACGTGGCAACTGGTACCTATCCTGTGTGATCTTTAACAATTAACGTTAAGTGAAAGATATTAAATGATTAAATTAAATCAAGGGCGCAAGAAATCTTGTACCCGGTACTCATGTAAGAGAAGAAGGGCAAGAAAATCCTACTAACAAATGAAACAAAGTTTCGAAAACAAATGAAACAGTTAAATGCTTCAAAAGTAAAATTGGTAGTCCAAGGATGTAGGCATACCTTGCCAAGTCTCTATAGGACATAAAGCAAGTTTTTCCTACTGAATTTAATATGATACTTACAGAATTAGCGAACTTTTGTGCTCTGAAAAAATAAGCTAATTCCCTACCGTTGTATGTATCATCATCTCTGACTGACGTGTAGGGGTGCGAGGTGTCAACTGGTGACGAGAACTGCTGCTGAGGTCCCAATTCAGCAACTAAAGTTCGAGCTAGAGGAACTATGGCCCTCTTTGTCCTCCTACAGTCAGATTGCAGAAGATTGGGTACTCTTGACCCGGGGCAGACCACAGTACCAGGGTACCAATATGATGATCTGTCAGAATGAGAAATATTCAAGGGACATAGATGGTAAACACGAGTAATAACAAGGAGGGAGAGATGACCAATTAAGAGTATGACTGCGGCCTACAGTCACCACGTAATCCAAAGTTGTCTCACCTTCACTATATGTTACTCTCGTAATGCACAATACACCGCACCTTATAAAAAATGAAATTGAATGAAAAATAGTAAAGCTACGTTAACAAAGTTAAATACGCTTACCATAAATTACCACTTGGCACCAGTACCTGAGTGAAGCTCCTAGGACAGGCCCCCATATAACTTGTGACGGTAACGCGTTGGTGTTCGGCTGTTTAAGGCTAGGGGTATGGCCTCGTCACATAGTTATAAAAAAAAAATAGAAAAACTGGAACTTCGTCTGTGGTAAGGTAAGGAGAAGACACACAAAACACAAGTAAAACTTTAACAATGAAATTTTAATTACGTTAAATAAATCAAAACATGAAAATAATGCACAAACAAATATGTATAATAAAATCAATCAAAATAATAAGAATACTTAAATGACACAATGAAAAGTTACGTTAAGGCAAAATAACAAGAAGTGCAACACAAAGGTAAGTGGGAGGTGCTGGAATATTGGCTTAAAGCCACCACCTCTCTCAGTACACGCTAACGTCTAGCTGGGAGGAGTGCTGGCTACGAAAGCACTGAACATTCTGGGGACTGATGTTGGGGCGACCCCAGACATCAGGTAGTATGGGGGGCGAGTGCAGGTGCAGCCAGACCGGCGACCAATCAGCGGAGTCGTAGCGATCAACGGGTAGTTTGGTGGTTGGAGTTCGAACAGGTGGCTGGCTGCATACGTTTTGCTCACCCTGGCAAGCCTTGCTGGTGTTGTTGTCGTTGTTGGACATTTCTTCCATAGTCGTATTATATAATTGTGACGACGTAGTTATGAAGGGAAAAGCAGGCTCAATCTCTTGAAGGAGATTATCGTCACAATATATATATATATATATATATATATATAGTTGTGCAATAATTGGCTGTTGATTGCTGGTGTTGACTTCTTGATGTGTAGTGCCTCGCAAACGTCAAGCCGCCTGCTATCGCTGTATCTATCGATGATTTCTGTGTTGTTTACTAGGATTTCTCTGGCGATGGTTTGGTTGTGGGAAGAGATTATATGTTCCTTAATGGAGCCCTGTTGCTTATGCATCGTTAAACGCCTAGAAAGAGATGTTGTTGTCTTGCCTATATACTGGGTTTTTTGGAGCTTACAGTCCCCAAGTGGGCATTTGAAGGCATAGACGACGTTAGTCTCTTTTAAAGCGTTCTGTTTTGTGTCTGGAGAGTTTCTCATGAGTAGGCTGGCCGTTTTTCTGGTTTTATAGTAAATCGTCAGTTGTATCCTCTGATTTTTGTCTGTAGGGATAACGTTTCTATTAACAATATCTTTCAGGACCCTTTCCTCCGTTTTATGAGCTGTGGAAAAGAAGTTCCTGTAAAATAGTCTAATAGGGGGTATAGGTGTTGTGTTAGTTGTCTCTTCAGAGGTTGCATGGCTTTTCACTTTCCTTCTTATGATGTCTTCGATGAAACCATTGGAGAAGCCGTTATTGACTAGGACCTGCCTTACCCTACAGAGTTCTTCGTCGACTTGCTTCCATTCTGAGCTGTGGCTGAGAGCACGGTCGACGTATGCGTTAAGAACACTCCTTTTGTACCTGTCTGGGCAGTCGCTGTTGGCATTTAGGCACATTCCTATGTTCGTTTCCTTAGTGTAGACTGCAGTGTGGAAACCTCCGCTCTTTTCCATAACTGTCTACACTAAGGAAACGAACATAGGAATGCGCCTAAATGCCAACAGCGACTGCCCAGACAGGTACAAAAGGAGTCTTGTTAACGCATATGTCGACCGTGCTCTCAGCCACAGCTCAGAATGGAAGCAAGTCGACGAAGAACTCTGTAGGGTAAGGCAGGTCCTAGTCAACAACGGCTTCTCCAATGGTTTCGTCGAAGACATCATAAGAAGGAAAGTGAAACGCAATGCAACCTCTGAAGAGACAACTAACACAACACCTATACCCCCTATTAGACTATTTTACAGGAACTTCTTTTCCACAGCTCATAAAACGGAGGAAAGGGTCCTGAAAGATATTGTTAATAGAAACGTTATCTCTACAGACAAAAATCAGAGGATACAACTGACGATTTACTATAAAACCAGAAAAACGGCTAGCCTACTCATGAGAAACTCTCCAGACACAAAGCAGAACGCTTTATAAGAGACTAACGTCGTCTATGCCTTCAAATGCCCTCTTGGGGACTGTAAGCTCCAAAAAACCCAGTATATAGGCAAGACAACAACATATCCTTCTAGGCGTTTAACGATGCATAAGCAACAGGGCTCCATTAAGGAACATATAACCTCTTCTCACAACAAAACCATCGCCAGAGAAATCCTAGTAAACAACACAGAAATCATCGATAGATACAGCGATAGTAGGCGGCTTGACGTTTGCGAGGCACTACACATCAAGAAGTCAACACCAGCAATCAACAGCCTATTAATGCACAACTATATTCTACCCACCTCAAGACTCCGCTCCAATATAGAAGCATCAAGAAATATGGACCAATAGGCTTTCTACAATCACTTCTATTCAATACCCATTGTTTCGTGTTCTGTCTTGTGTTGATGAAATTAATACCCTATTAATACCACCTCTTGTTCTGTCTTGTGTTGATGAAATTAATGCCCTATTAATGCCACCTCACCCCATCCACCTCTCTCAAATGTAGATATAAAATCGGAGATGCGTAAGTTCTATTCAGTTGAGTATTTGTAAACTAAAGTCTTTGAAAATGTAATAAGTTTTACGAAACGCGCTCGTGTCGCGTCAGACTAGAAATAAAAATGAATTTTGGAGAATTGATTTTTGATTTACCTCCAACAGTGAAAAGAAATGTACGAAAGATTGAGAAAATTCGTGTTAGAATTATTAATCTTACTTTTTCGGTCATATTTAATAATATATGTCTGCAGGAAAGACTGCTACCAAAAAAAAAATATACTAATATATATATATATATATATATATATATATATATATATATATATATATATATATATATATATATATATATATATATATATACATATATATATATATATATATTGTGACGATGATCTCTTTCAAGAGAGATTGAGCCTGCTCTTCCCTATATCATTCACGTCATGTTACAAGTACAAGATACTATATTGAAGATACGTCCACCAGTATCGCCAAACGTTTTGCCCAGGAAGCAAAGCGTACCTTGCACCACCAGACACGCCGGCTCCTCCGCCCGCCTTCAACGAGCAAACTACCCATTCTCCGCCTGCCTGCTCCTGATTGGCTGGTGTATCGCCGACCGCACCTGCACTCACGCCCCCCTACCTGAGTCGACGTCTGGGCCAGCACACGCCGTATTCCTCAGAATATCTCTGTGCTCTTAGAAGTTGACATCTCTCGCTGGTAGACTAAGCCTTGGCTGTCGTGTACTAAGGGAGGTGGTAGATTTAGCCAGTATTCTCAGCACCTGATTATATTATCATTATTGTCTTGCAGTTCATTTTATTTTAGAGTAAATTTTACATTTATTAATTATTCATGTTGTTTTGTTTGTTGAATTGTTTTGAATTTTACATAAGCCAAGGGATTGTCTTTGTTCATATCTTGTTTTCTAAAGTAATTAAAATTTCATTGTTTATACTTTGTGTTTTGTGTCTACCCATTACCTTATCACAGACAAACAGGCAAGCAGTCTCTTTTTTTTCTGTAAATGTGACAAGGCGTTGCCACCTGCCATTGGAGGACTGCCGAACATCAACACTCCAACACTTTACCGTCACATTTCATGGGGGCCTGTCCGGGAGCTTCACTCAGGTACTAGTACCAGACCGTAAATTTGTGGTAAGCGTACTTGGCTTTGGTAAAGTAGCTTTTCACTATTTTCAATATTCAATTTTATTTTCATATGGTGCTGTGTGTATTGTGCATTCCGAGAGTAGCATATGGTGAAGGTGAGACAACTTTGGATTACGTGGTGACTGTAGGCCTCAGTCATTCTCTTAATTGGTCATCTCTCCCTCCATGTTATTACTCGTGTTTACCATCTTTTGTCCCTAGGATATTTCTCATATTTTAAGCAGATCATCATATTGGTACCCTGGTACTGTGGTCTGTCCCCGGGTCAAGAGCACCTAATCTTCTGCAATCCGACGGTAGGAGGATAAAGAGGGCCATAGTTCCTCTAGCACAAACTTTAGTTGCTGAATTGGGACCTCAGCAGCAGTTCTCGTCACCAGTTGACACCTCGCACCCCTACACGTCGGTCAGAGATGATGATATTTACCTAGGTAGGGAATTAGCTTTCTTTTTTCAGAGCACAAAAGTTCGCTAATTCTGTAAGTATCATATTTCATTTCAGTGGGAAAAACTTGCTTATGTCCTATAGAGACTCGGCAAGGTATGCCTACATTCTTCGACTACCTAATTCACTTTTGAGGCAATTAACTGTTTCATTTGTTTTAGAAACTCAGTTTCGCTTACTTAGTAGGATTTTCTTGCCCTTATCCTCTTACATTGAGTACCGGGTACAAGATTTCCTGCGATCTTGATTTATTGATCATTTACCATCTTGAAATTAATATTAATTGTTAACGATTCCACAGGATAGGTACCAGTTGCCACGTTGTCCTGTTTCTGACATTCACCATATCACAACAGTATATTCGTAGTACATTTATTTGCTAATTTCACCATGTTTCGTCTCCAAGCTTTCCGTGCAGATCCAACAGGTGAAATAGGGAACTTAAGTCGTGCCAAGAGGATCGAATTACAAACTCTTGCACATGAGTATCAACTAGATGTTCCCCATGGACCCAACAAAAATGAACTGCATAACCTGTTACTGGATCATCTCTTAGAGGAAGGTAAGATTGACTCTGAAACTCACGAAACTTACTCTGTTGCAGATAAACCTGATTTGGCAACAATGAAACTCAAACTAGAGCTTGCCAAGATCGAACGAGAGCAGCAAAGGGAAGCAGCTGCCATACGAAAGGAAGAAAAGGAACGAGAAGCGACTCTGGCAAAAGAAGCTCTACAAATAAAAGAACGAGAAGCTGCAATCAGGAAAGAAGAAGATGCCTTGAGGAAAGAAGAACAAGAAAGAGAGATCGCCCTCAAGGAACGTGAAACTGCAATACTCCGTGAGCGTGAGCGAGTACAGCTTGAAGCAAAACATCGTCACCTGGAGATGCAACGCGAGCATGACAAACAGCAAGCTGCTATGGCTATGGAATGTCGTCAACAAGAATTCGCGTTGGAAACTACACACCTCGCTCAACGCCAGCAAGCTACCGCCAGTCAACCAGTAAGTTTCAATATCTCACATGCAAGTAAGTTAATGCCACCATTCGTAGAGACAGAAGTCGACGTATTTTTCACCACCTTTGAGACCCTTGCTAATCAACTTAGTTGGCCTGCCGACCAATAGGCAACCCTTCTCAGAGTACATCTTACAGGTAGAGCTGCAGTTACACTCAGTACTTTGGCGTCTGAGAATGACTACCAGACTCTGAAACAAGCAGTGTTGGACGCCTACCTTCTCTCCACCGAAAGCTACCGAAGAAAATTCCGTGACCACCTAAAGGCAAGTACCACTACCTTTCTAGAATTTGCTAATACCAAAAGGATATATATTATGAAATGGCTGAGAGCAGCACATGTCTCTACCTTTGCAGAACTCGTCAACCTCATGCTAGTTGAAGAATTCTTGAGGCGGGTGCCGCCTCCTGTCCGTCTATATTTAGCAGATAAAGAAGAAACCGACTACCTAAAGTGTGCTAAGTCGGCTGACACTTACAGCCTCATCCACCGGCTGACACCAGAACCACCTTCCAGAAAGAAGTCTTGGTACAGTTACGAGAAAGTGAGTACTGATCAAGCTGGCTCGCAATTGTACTGTAAGTATTGTATACTCTATGGACATACCATAGATAAATGTGGTAAGTCTCAATACAAAGATAATACTGAATCCACTAAACCCAACAGACTCCTCCTAAGTCCGGTAAGCCTGTGATGAATGTTGGTGTTCATGTTAATGATCTTTCTCTTTTCAGTAAACACCTGTATACTGGAACTGTCTCTACCAACGGTTCAGATCCGGAGGAACGTTTCAAACTGAAGATCTTGAGGGACACAGCGGCTCTTCAATCAATTATTTTGAAATCAGCTGTGCCCAATATCGCCTACACCGGGGAAACCGTCTTCATCACTGACCTCACTGGTACCACTCCTTATCCTCTCGCCAGAGTCCACCTGGATTGTCCCTTCGTGACCGGTGAAGTCCAAGTCGCCATCAGGGAAAAGCCTTTTCCCATGCCTGGAGTGCAACTTCTCCTGGGCAACGACTTGGCAGAAGACCTGCAACCGACCAACCTGATCGTCATGGACAAACCCCAGGTGTGTACCTCTGTAATGGATAATCCCATCTTTGAGTATGTTCCAGCAAAGGTTCAAGAGAGTGATGAAGTTTCTCCTCCGGTTATAGTGACCACCCGTGCACAAGCTGCACGACCACAGCCAGCTGACTCTACTGCTACCGCTGTCCCTCAAGACCCTCAGAAACTACCCCCGAATCTGACCACGTTGGAGTTCCGTAAGTTACAGAGGGAAGATCTTACCTTGACACCATTATTCTTCCAGGCTGAGACTCAACCTGACAGTATTCCTGCGTTCTTCCTAGAGAACGAGTTGCTCTACCGCAGGTACAGACCCAGTAAACTGAAGGAGGAGGACGATTGGGCCAACGTCGAACAACTAGTGATTCCTGCCAGCCTGCGGCCCACTATTCTACACCTGGCCCATGGAGCACTCTCACACTACGGATTTAACAAGACCTACCACGGAATCCGTCAAGACTACTACTGGCCAGGTATGGTAAATAGCGTCAAACAGTACGTCAAACAGTGTCATACATGTCAGATGGCAGGTAAATCGAACATCTCTATCCCCAGAGCACCACTGACTCCCATACAGGTGCCTGCAGAACCTTTCCACAGACTTATTATAGACTGTGTTGGTCCTTTACCTTGGACCAGTTCTGGTAACGCCTATATACTAACCATCCTGTGTCCTACCACCAGATTCCCCATAGCAATTCCAGTAAAGAACATTACGGCTGCTACGGTGGTGAAACACTTATTGAAGATCTTCACCCAGTATGGATTTCCAAGGGAGGTTCAGAGCGACTGTGGCACCAACTTCACCAGTGATCTCTTCAAGAGGACACTGGAAGAGTTCAACATCACACAGGTATTGTCTAGCCCATCATCCTGCTTCACAGGGTTCTCTTGAGCGTAGTCATCAGACTATTAAAGCACTCCTGAAGAAGTTTTGCAATGAAACCTCTAAGGATTGGGATAAGCAAATAGATTTAATAATGCGTATATTTAGAAGTCTTCCCAATGAGTCTCTAGGAGTATCTCCTTATGAGATGCTCTACGGACGTAAGTGCCGTACTCCTCTCAAAGCTTTTAAAGACTCTCTACGTGATGCCACCTTCAGTGAGCATCAGAATGTGCCCCAGTTTCTTCAAAACCTGCAACACATTCTAGAGAGGGTGCATAACTTTGCTAAGGTTAATCTATTGAAAGCACAGGAGAGGATGAAGACTCATTACGACCAGAACAGCAAAGTAAGGAAATTTAAACCGGGAGACTTCGTGCTTGCCTATTTCCCTATCCCAGGTTCTCCTTTGCAAAACAGGTTTTCAGGGCCCTACCGCATCAAGGAGTGCAGAAACAACCCCAACTACGTTCTAGAGACTCCAGATAGGTGGCGGAAGACCCAGTTGTGCCACGTCAACCTCCTGAAGCTATATAACGGTACTCCTCCCACTGTATTGATAACATATTCTTCCTTTAAAGGTCCATACATCCACAGTGAAACCTTCCCTGCTTCTCCTCCCGAAAGCACTGACACTGAGTCAGCGCTTTCCAATTCGGAAATCCTAACTGATCTTCATAACCATTTTCAGGACCATAATAGTGCTCCGTTGCCATATTCTAATCCTATTCTCACCTCGTCAGATATCACCAAGCCTTTCGTCCTCCATGTCGACGCCAGTGGTACCGGCATCGGGGGTGACCTAATGCAACAACGAGGCGAGGAGGATATACCTGTTAGCGACCACAGCTACAAGGAACTACAGAACAATCGACAGGGAGCTACTCATCGTCCTGAACTTGCAGCACTTCAAACAATACCTGAAAAGTGCTCGGTCTACCACCATCAACACGGACCACAACACCCTACACTTCCTGCAGTAAGCCCAATTCCACACTCAACGTCTTCTACGATGGGCTTGATAACTGCAGAAATTCAACCTGGAGATCTCTACAACAAGGGTTCTGACAACATCATAGCAGACGCCCTCTCCAGAGTCTATGAAGTGGAGGCAACTCCACCTAACACTCTACCACATGAAGACGTAACTTCTTCCGGAACCGCAGGCTTCGGGGGAGAGTTGTGACGATAATCCCTTTCAAGAGAGATTGAGCCTGCTCTTCCCTATATCATTCACGTCATGTTACAAGTACAAGATGCTATATTGAAGATACATCCACCAGTATCGCCAAACGTTTTGCCCAGGAAGCAAAGCGTACCTTGCACCACCAGACACGCCGGCTCCTCCGCCCGCTTTCAACGAGCAAACTACCCATTCTCCACCTGCCTGCTCCTGATTGGAACGATACACTCTGTCGGCTATCATTGTTGGCTGGCTCTCGGTTGTTGGCTGGCTATCATTGTTGCAACCGGCTGTCGGTTGCGTATCGTGATCCGGCCTGTACTCCTCTTGACATACCAGAAAACAGTCTAAGGAAACTACTCCAAGCTTGTACTAAAGAGGCACCCTTCTTGAGCCCGGATGGACACATGTATAAGCAAGTAGATAGGGTCGCCATGGGTTCTCCCCTAGGTGTCCTGTTTGCAAACTTCTACATGGGTACCATCGAGCAAAAAGTCTTAGTCGACATGAACTTGAAACCGGCCATATACTGCAGGTATGTTGACGACATTTTTACACAGGTACTTGATGTCAGACATCTGCAGGAGCTGAAGGAGGCATTTGAGCAGAATTCTGTGTTGCGTTTCACTTACGAGATGGAGAAGGATGGGAAGCTGCCCTTTCTAGATGTAACAGTCATGGAAAGGAGCAGAGTTTTCCACACTGCAGTCTACACTAAGGAAACAAACATAGGAATGTTCCTGAATGCCAACAGTGACTGCCCGGACAGGTACAAGAGGAGTGTTGTTAACGCTTATGTCGACCGTGCTCTCAGCCACAGCTCAGAATGGAAGCAAGTCGACAAAACACTCTGTAGGGTAAGGCAGGTCCTAGTCAACAACGGCTTCTCCAATGGTTTCGTGGAAGACATCATAAGAAGGAAAGTTAGACGCCATGCAACCTCTGAAGAGACAACTAACACAACACCTATACCCCCTATTAGACTATTTTACAGGAACTTCTTTTCCACAGCCCATAAAATGGAGGAAAGGGTCCTGAAAGATATTGTTAGTAGAAACGTTATCCCTACAGACAAAAAACAGACGATACAACTGACAATTTACTATAAAACCAAAAAAACGGCCAGCCTACTCATGAGAAACTCTCCAGACACAAAGCAGAACGTCTTAAAAGAGACCAACGTCGTCTATGCCTTCAAATGCCTTCTTGGTGATTGTAAGCCTAAAAAAACTCAGTATATAGGCAAGACAACATCATCTCTTTCTAGGCGATTAAAGATGCTTAAGCAACAGGGTTTCATTAAGGAACATATAATCTCTTCCCACAATTAGACCATCACCAGAGAAGTCTTTACAAACAACACAGAAATCGTCGATAGATACAGCGATAGCAGGCGGCTTGACATCTGCGAGGCACTACACATCAAGAAGTCAACACCAGCAATCAACAGCCAATTAATGCACAACGATATTCTACCCACTTCAAGACTCCGCTCCAATATAGAAGCATCAAGAAATATGGGCCAATAAAAATAGGCCTTCTGCAGTTACCTACCTTTAATACCTGTTTGTATTTCATTGTTTCGTGTCCTGTCTTGTGTTAAAAGTTTATTTTCACCTCATCCAAAACTATTGTAACATGTCACTTCACCCAAATGTAGGTATAAAAACTCGAAATATGTTTAAGCTCTATTCAGTTAAAGTTGTGTGTGTGTGTGTAAACTAAAATCTTTGAAAATGTAATAAGTTTTACGAAACGCGCTCAAGTGTCGCGTCAGACTAGAAATAAAAATGAATTTTGGAGAATTGATCTTTGAATTACCATCAACAGTGAAAAGAAACGTAAGAAAGATCGAGAAAATTCGTGTTAGAATTATTAATCTTACTTTTTCGGTCATATTTAATAATATATGTCTACAGGAAAGACTGCTACCAAAATATATATATATAAATATATATATATATATATATATATATATATATATATATATATATATATATATATATATATATATATATGTCGTACCTAGTAGCCAGAACTCACTTCTCAGCCTACTATTCAAGGCCCGATTTGCCTAATAAGCCTAGTTTTCCTGAATTAATATATTTACTATAATTTTTTTCTTATGAAATGATAAAGCAACCCTTTTCTCTATGTATGAGGTCAATTTTTTTTTATTGGAGTTAAAATTAACGTAGATATATGACCGAACCTAACCAACCCTACCTAACCTAACCTAACCTATATTTATAGGTAAGGTTAGGTTAGGTAGCCAAAAAAAGCTAGGTTAGGTTAGGTTAGATAGGTTAGGTAGACGAAAAAACATTAATTCATGAAAACTTGGCTTATTAGGCAAATCGGGCCTTGAATAGTAGGCTGAGAAGTGCGTTCTGGCTATTAGGTACGACATATATATATATATATATATATATATATATATATATATATATATATATATATATATATATATATATATGTCGTACCTAATAGCCAGAACGCACTTCTCAGTCTACTATGCAGAGCCCAATTTGCCTAATAAGCCAAGTTTTCATGAATTAATGTTTTTTCGACGACCTAACCTACCTAACCTAACCTAACCTACCCTTTTCGGTTACCTAACCCAACCTAACCTATAAAGATAGGATAGGTTAGGTTAGGTAGGGTTGGTTAGGTTCGGTCATATATCTACGTTAATTTTAACTACAATAAAACAAAATTGACCTCATACATAATGAAATGGGTAGCTTTATCATTTCATAAGAAAAAAATTTGAGAAAATATATTAATTCAGGAATACTTGGCTTATTAGGCAAATCGGGCCTTGCAAAGTAGGCTGAGAAGTGCGTTCTGGCTACTAGGTACGACATATATATATATATATATATATATATATATATATATATATATATATATATATATATATATATATATGTCGTACCTAGTAGCCAGAACGCACTTCTAAGCCTACTATGCAAGGCCCAATTTGCCTAATAAGCCAAGTTTTCATGAATTAATTGGTTTTCCACTACCTAACCTGCCTAACCTAACCTAACCTAACTTTTTCGGCTACCTAACCTAACCTAGCCTATAACGATAGGTTAGGTTAGGTTAGGTAGGGATGGTTAGGTTCGGTTATATATCTACGTTAATTTTAACTCCAATAAAAAAAATTGACCTCATACATAATGAAATGGGTAGCTTTATCATTTCATAAGAAAAAAATTAGAGAAAATATATTAATTCACGAAAACTTGGCTTATTAGGCAAATTGGGCCTTGCATAGCAGGCCGAGTACGACGTTCTGGCTACTAGGTACAACATATATATATATATATATATATATATATATATATATATATATATGTCGTACCTAATAGCCAGAACGCACTTCTCAGCCTACTATGCAAGGCCCGATTTGCCTAATAAGCCAAGTTTTCATGAATTAATTGTTTTTCGACTACCTAACCTACCTAACCTAACCTAACCTAACTTTTTCGGCTACCTAACCAAACCTAACCTATAAAGATAGGTTAGGTTAGGTTAGGTAGGGTTGGTTAGGTTCGGTCATATATCTACGTTAATTTTAACTCCAATAAAAAAAAAATGACCTCATACATGATGAAATGGGTAGCTTTATCATTTCATAAGAAAAAAATTAGAAAAAATATATTAATTCAGGAAAACTTGGCTTATTAGGCAAATCGGGCCTTGAATAGTAGGCCAAAAAGTGAGTTCTGGCTACTAGGTACGACATATATATATATATATATATATATATATATATATATATATATATATATATATATATATATATATATATGTATATATATATATGTCGTACCTAATAGCCAGAACGCACTTCTCAGCCTACTATTCAAGGCCCGATTTGCCTAATAAGCCAAGTTTTCATGAATTAATGTTTTTTCGTCTACCTAACCTACCTAACCTAACCTAACCTAGCTTTTTTTGGCTACCTAACCTAACCTTACCTATAAATATAGGTTAGGTTAGGTTAGGTAGGGTTGGTTAGGTTCGGTCATATATCTACGTTAATTTTAACTCCAATAAAAAAAAATTGACCTCATACATAGAGAAAAGGGTTGCTTTATCATTTCATAAGAAAAAAATTATAGTAAATATATTAATTCAGGAAAACTTGGCTTATTAGGCAAATCGGGCCTTGAATAGTAGGCCAAAAAGTGAGTTCTGGCTACTAGGTACGACATATATATATATATATATATATATATATATATATATATATATATATATATATATATATATATGTATATATATATATGTCGTACCTAATAGCCAGAACGCACTTCTCAGCCTACTATTCAAGGCCCGATTTGCCTAATAAGCCAAGTTTTCATGAATTAATGTTTTTTCGTCTACCTAACCTACCTAACCTAACCTAACCTAGCTTTTTTTGGCTACCTAACCTAACCTTACCTATAAATATAGGTTAGGTTAGGTTAGGTAGGGTTGGTTAGGTTCGGTCATATATCTACGTTAATTTTAACTCCAATAAAAAAAAATTGACCTCATACATAGAGAAAAGGGTTGCTTTATCATTTCATAAGAAAAAAATTATAGTAAATATATTAATTCAGGAAAACTTGGCTTATTAGGCAAATCGGGCCTTGAATAGTAGGCTGAGAAGTGAGTTCTGGCTACTAGGTACGACATATATATATATATATATATATATATATATATATATATATATATGTCGTACCTAGTAGCCAGAACGCACTTCTCAGCCTACTATGCAAGGCCCGATTTGCCTAATAAGCCAAGTTTTCATGAATTAATTGTTTTTCGACTACCTAACCTACCTAACCTAACCTAACCTAACTTTTCCGGCTACCTAACCTAACCTAACCTAACCTATAAAGATAGGTTAGGTTAGGTTAGGTAGGGTTGGTTAGGTTCAGTCATATATCTACGTTAATTTTAACTCCAATAAAAAAAAAATTGACCTCATACATAATGAAATGGGTAGCTTTATCATTTCTTACGAAAAAAAAATCGAAAAAATATATTAATTCACGAAAACTTGGCTTATTAGGCAAATCGAGCCATACATAGTAGGCTGAGAAGTGCGTTCTGGCTACTAGGTACGACATATATATATATATATATATATATATATATATATATATATATATATATATATATATATATATATATATATATATATATATATATATATATATATATATATATATATATATATGTCGTACCTAGTAGCCAGAACGCACTTCTCAGCCTACTATGCAAGGCCCGATTTGCCTAATAATCTAAGTTTTCATGAATTAATGTTTTTTCGACTACCTAACCTACCTAACCTAACCTAACCTAACTTTTTCGGATACCTAACCTAACCTAACCTATAAAGATAGATTAGGTTAGGTTAGGTAGGGTTGGTTAGGTTCGGTCATATATCTACGTTAGTTTTAACTCCAATAAAAAAAAATTGACCTCATACATAATGAAATGGGTAGCTTTATCATTTCAAAAGAAAAAAATTAGAGAAAATATATTAATTCATGAAAACTTGGCTTATTAGGCAAATCGGGCCTTGCATAGTAGGCTGACAAGTGCGTTCTGGCTACTAGGTACGACATATATATATATATATATATATATATATATATATATATATATATATATATATATATATATATATATATATATATATATATATATATATGTCGTACCTAGTAGCCAGAACGCACTTCTCAGCCTACTATGCAAGGCCCGATTTGCCTAATAAGCCAAGTTTTACTGAATTATTATATTTTCTCTAATTTGTTTCTTATGAAATGATAAATCTACCCATTTCATTATGTATGAGGTCAATTTTTTTTTATTAGAGTTAAAAATAACGTAGATATATGACCGAACCTAACCAACCCTACCTAACCTAACCTAACCTATCTTTATAGGTTAGGTTAGGATAGGTAGCCGAAAAAGTTAGGTTAGGTTAGGTTAGGTAAGTTAGGTAGTCGAGAAACAATTAATTCATGAAAACTTGGCTTATTAGGCAAATCGGGCCTTGTATAGTAGGCTGAGAAGTGCGTTCTGGCTATTAGGTACGACATATATACATATATATATATATATATATATATATATATATATATATATATATATATATATATATATATATATATATATATATATATATATATGCAAACAAGCCTGAATGGTCCCCTGGACAATATGCAACTGAAAACTCACACCCCAGAAGTGACTCGAACCCATACTCCCAGAAGCAACGCAACTGGTATGTACAAGACGCCTTAATCCACTTGACCATCACGACCAAACATAATGAGGTGATAGCCGAGGCTATTTGAACCACCCCACCGCCGGCACTCGGATAGTAATCTTGGGCATAGCATTTTACCAAATCACCTCATTCTTTGGGGCACACGTGAGGAACACAAATGCGAACAAGCCTGAATGGTCCCCAGGACAATATGCAACTGAAAACTCACACCCCAGAAGTGACTCGAACCCATACTCCCAGAAGCAACGCAACTGGTATGTACAAGACGTCTTAATCCACTTGACCATCACGACCGGATATAATGAGGTGATAGCCGAGGCTATTTGAACCACCCCACCGCCGGCACTCGGATAGTAATCTTGGGCATAGCATTTTACCAAATCGCCTCATTCTTTGGGGCACACGTGAGGAACACAAATGCGAACAAGCCTGAATGGTCCCCAGGACAATATGCAACTGAAAACTCACACCCCAGAAGTGACTCGAACCCATACTCCCAGAAGCAACGCAACTGGTATGTACAAGACGCCTTAATCCACTTGACCATCACGACCAAACATAATGAGGTGATAGCCGAGGCTATTTGAACCACCCCACCGCCGGCACTCGGATAGTAATCTTGGGCATAGCATTTTACCAAATCACCTCATTCTTTGGGGCACACGTGAGGAACACAAATGCGAACAAGCCTGAATGGTCCCCAGGACAATATGCAACTGAAAACTCACACCCCAGAAGTGACTCGAACCCATACTCCCAGAAGCAACGCAACTGGTATGTACAAGACGCCTTAATCCACTTGACCATCACGACCGGACATAATGAGGTGATAGCCGAGGCTATTTGAACCACCCCACCGCCGGCACTCGGATAGTAATCTTGGGCATAGCATTTTACCAAATCACCTCATTCTTTGGGGCACACGTGAGAAACACAAATGCGAACAAGCCTGAATGGTCCCCAGGACAATATGCAACTGAAAACTCACACCCCAGAAGTGACTCGAACCCATACTCCCAGAAGCAACGCAACTGGTATGTACAAGACGCCTTAATCCACTTGACCATCACGACCGGACATAATGAGGTGATAGCCGAGGCTATTTGAACCACCCCACCGCTGGCACTCGGATAGTAATCTTGGGCATAGCATTTTACCAAATCACCTCATAGGTACGACACATATATATATATATATATATATATATATATATATATATATATATATATATATATATATATATATATATATATATATATATATATATATATATATATGTGTCGTACCTAGTAACCAGAACGCACTTCTCAGCCTACTATGCAAGGCCCGATTTGCCTAATCAGCCAAGTTTTCATGAATTAATGTTTTTTCGACTACCTAACCTACCTAACCTAACCTAACCTAACTTTTTCGGCTACCTAACCTAACCTATAAAGATAGGTTAACCTATAAAGATAGGTTAGGTTAGGTTAGGTAGGGTTGGTTAGGTTCGGTCATATATCTACGTTAATTTTAACTCCAATAAAAAAAATTGACCTCATACATAATGAAATGGGTAGCTTTATCATTTCATAAGAAAAAAATTAGAGAAAATATATTAATTCAGGAAAACTTGGCTTATTAGGCAAATCGGGACTTGCATAGTAGGTTGAGAAGTGCGTTCTGGCTACTAGGTACGATATATATATATATATATATATATATATATATATATATATATATATATATATATATATATATATATATATATATATATATAAATATATATATATATATATATATATATATATATATATATATATATATATATATATATATATGTCGTACCTAGTAGCCAGAACGCACTTCTCAGCCTACTATGCAAGGCCCGATTTGCCTAATAAGCCGAGTTTTCATGAATTAATGTTTTTTCGACTTCCTAACCTACCTTACCTAACCTAACCTAACTTTTTCGGCTACTTAACCTAACCTAACCTATAAAGATAGGTTAGGTTAGGTAGGGTTGGTTAGGTTCGGTCATATATCTACGTTAATTTTAACTCCAATAAAAAAAAATTGATCTCATACATAATGAAATGGGTAGCTTTATCATATCATAAGAAAAAAATAGAAAAAAATATATTAATTCAGGAAAACTTGGCTTATTAGGCAAATCGGGCCTTGCATAGTAGGCCGAGAAGTGCGTTCTGGCTACTAGGTACGACATATATATATGTGTCGTACCTAGTAGCCAGAACGCACTTCTCGGCCTACTATGCAAGGCCCGATTTGCCTAATCAGCCAAGTTTTCATGAATTAATGTTTTTTCGACTACCTAACCTACCTAACCTAACCTAACCTAACTTTTTCGGCTACCTAACCTAACCTATAAAGATAGGTTAACCTATAAAGATAGGTTAGGTTAGGTTAGGTAGGGTTGGTTAGGTTCGGTCATATATCTACGTTAATTTTAACTCCAATAAAAAAAATTGACCTCATACATAATGAAATGGGTAGCTTTATCATTTCATAAGAAAAAAATTAGAGAAAATATATTAATTCAGGAAAACTTGGCTTATTAGGCAAATCGGGACT
The DNA here is from genome assembly GCF_040958095.1 of Procambarus clarkii. Taxonomy (NCBI): domain Eukaryota; kingdom Metazoa; phylum Arthropoda; class Malacostraca; order Decapoda; family Cambaridae; genus Procambarus; species Procambarus clarkii. The sequence goes on from NC_091158.1 coordinate 1,585,306, forward strand.
TGCATAGTAGGCTGAGAAGTGCGTTCTGGCTACTAGGTACGATATATATATATATATATATATATATATATATATATATATATATATATATATATATATATATATATATATATAAATATATATATATATATATATATATATATATATATATATATATATATATATATATATATATATATGTCGTACCTAGTAGCCAGAACGCACTTCTCAGCCTACTATGCAAGGCCCGATTTGCCTAATAAGCCGAGTTTTCATGAATTAATGTTTTTTCGACTTCCTAACCTACCTTACCTAACCTAACCTAACTTTTTCGGCTACTTAACCTAACCTAACCTATAAAGATAGGTTAGGTTAGGTAGGGTTGGTTAGGTTCGGTCATATATCTACGTTAATTTTAACTCCAATAAAAAAAAATTGATCTCATACATAATGAAATGGGTAGCTTTATCATATCATAAGAAAAAAATAGAAAAAAATATATTAATTCAGGAAAACTTGGCTTATTAGGCAAATCGGGCCTTGCATAGTAGGCCGAGAAGTGCGTTCTGGCTACTAGGTACGACATATATATATGTGTCGTACCTAGTAGCCAGAACGCACTTCTCGGCCTACTATGCAAGGCCCGATTTGCCTAATCAGCCAAGTTTTCATGAATTAATGTTTTTTCGACTACCTAACCTACCTAACCTAACCTAACCTAACTTTTTCGGCTACCTAACCTAACCTATAAAGATAGGTTAACCTATAAAGATAGGTTAGGTTAGGTTAGGTAGGGTTGGTTAGGTTCGGTCATATATCTACGTTAATTTTAACTCCAATAAAAAAAATTGACCTCATACATAATGAAATGGGTAGCTTTATCATTTCATAAGAAAAAAATTAGAGAAAATATATTAATTCAGGAAAACTTGGCTTATTAGGCAAATCGGGCCTTGCATAGTAGGCTGAGAAGTGCGTTTTGGCTACTAGGTACGTCATATATATATATATATATATATATATATATATATATATATATATATATATATATATATATATATATATATATATGCCTATACTTGCATAAACCACAAGTGAAGATAAACAATCTTTGGACAACACCCACCAGTGGGACTCGAACCCAGAAAGCACAACTACCTTCCAGTAGCCGGCATAACTAGTATGCTTTAACCCACTACGCCATCAGACCTTACAAAAGAAGTAGATAGTTCGAGATATATATCTCAAACATCTCTACCTCCCGAAGGCACCAGATGAGTGAGGGGTCAGTCTGCATTTTTCGTCAAGCCACTGTCAATGTGAGAGAACTCGTGTCCAGCTTATAAGCCTATACTTGCATAAACCACAAGTGAAGATAAACAATCTTTGGACAACACCCACCAGTGGGACTCGAACCCAGAAAGCACAACTACCTTCCAGTAGCCGGCATAACTAGTATGCTTTAACCCACTACGCCATCAGACCTTACAAAAGAAGTAGATAGTTCGAGATATATATCTCAAACATCTCTACCTCCCGAAGGCACCAGATGAGTGAGGGGTCAGTCTGCATTTTTCGTCAAGCCACTGTCAATGTGAGAGAACTCGTGTCCAGCTTATAAGCCTATACTTGCATAAACCACAAGTGAAGATAAACAATCTTTGGACAACACCCACCAGTGGGACTCGAACCCAGAAAGCACAACTACCTTCCAGTAGCCGGCATAACTAGTATGCTTTAACCCACTACGCCATCAGACCTTACAAAAGAAGTAGATAGTTCGAGATATATATCTCAAACATCTCTACCTCCCGAAGGCACCAGATGAGTGAGGGGTCAGTCTGCATTTTTCGTCAAGCCACTGTCAATGTGAGAGAACTCGTGTCCAGCTTATAAGCCTATACTTGCATAAACCACAAGTGAAGATAAACAATCTTTGGACAACACCCACCAGTGGGACTCGAACCCAGAAAGCACAACTACCTTCCAGTAGCCGGCATAACTAGTATGCTTTAACCCACTACGCCATCAGACCTTACAAAAGAAGTAGATAGTTCGAGATATATATCTCAAACATCTCTACCTCCCGAAGGCACCAGATGAGTGAGGGGTCAGTCTGCATTTTTCGTCAAGCCACTGTCAATGTGAGAGAACTCGTGTCCAGCTTATAAGCCTATACTTGCATAAACCACAAGTGAAGATAAACAATCTTTGGACAACACCCACCAGTGGGACTCGAACCCAGAAAGCACAACTACCTTCCAGTAGCCGGCATAACTAGTATGCTTTAACCCACTACGCCATCAGACCTTACAAAAGAAGTAGATAGTTCGAGATATATATCTCAAACATCTCTACCTCCCGAAGGCACCAGATGAGTGAGGGGTCAGTCTGCATTTTTCGTCAAGCCACTGTCAATGTGAGAGAACTCGTGTCCAGCTTATAAGCCTATACTTGCATAAACCACAAGTGAAGATAAACAATCTTTGGACAACACCCACCAGTGGGACTCGAACCCAGAAAGCACAACTACCTTCCAGTAGCCGGCATAACTAGTATGCTTTAACCCACTACGCCATCAGACCTTACAAAAGAAGTAGATAGTTCGAGATATATATCTCAAACATCTCTACCTCCCGAAGGCACCAGATGAGTGAGGGGTCAGTCTGCATTTTTCGTCAAGCCACTGTCAATGTGAGAGAACTCGTGTCCAGCTTATAAGCCTATACTTGCATAAACCACAAGTGAAGATAAACAATCTTTGGACAACACCCACCAGTGGGACTCGAACCCAGAAAGCACAACTACCTTCCAGTAGCCGGCATAACTAGTATGCTTTAACCCACTACGCCATCAGACCTTACAAAAGAAGTAGATAGTTCGAGATATATATCTCAAACATCTCTACCTCCCGAAGGCACCAGATGAGTGAGGGGTCAGTCTGCATTTTTCGTCAAGCCACTGTCAATGTGAGAGAACTCGTGTCCAGCTTATAAGCCTATACTTGCATAAACCACAAGTGAAGATAAACAATCTTTGGACAACACCCACCAGTGGGACTCGAACCCAGAAAGCACAACTACCTTCCAGTAGCCGGCATAACTAGTATGCTTTAACCCACTACGCCATCAGACCTTACAAAAGAAGTAGATAGTTCGAGATATATATCTCAAACATCTCTACCTCCCAAACATCTCTACCTACTTGTTGTCCAAAGATTGTTTATCTTCACTTGTGGTTTATGCAAGTATAGGCTTATAAGCTGGACACGAGTTCTCTCACATTGACAGTGGCTTGACGAAAAATGCAGACTGACCCCTCACTCATCTGGTGCCTTCGGGAGGTAGAGATGTTTGAGATATATATCTCGAACTATCTACTTCTTTTGTAAGGTCTGATGGCGTAGTGGGTTAAAGCATACTAGTTATGCCGGCTACTGGAAGGTAGTTGTGCTTTCTGGGTTCGAGTCCCACTGGTGGGTGTTGTCCAAAGATTGTTTATCTTCACTTGTGGTTTATGCAAGTATAGGCTTATAAGCTGGACACGAGTTCTCTCACATTGACAGTGGCTTGACGAAAAATGCAGACTGACCCCTCACTCATCTGGTGCCTTCGGGAGGTAGAGATGTTTGAGATATATATCTCGAACTATCTACTTCTTTTGTAAGGTCTGATGGCGTAGTGGGTTAAAGCATACTAGTTATGCCGGCTACTGGAAGGTAGTTGTGCTTTCTGGGTTCGAGTCCCACTGGTGGGTGTTGTCCAAAGATTGTTTATCTTCACTTGTGGTTTATGCAAGTATAGGCTTATAAGCTGGACACGAGTTCTCTCACATTGACAGTGGCTTGACGAAAAATGCAGACTGACCCCTCACTCATCTGGTGCCTTCGGGAGGTAGAGATGTTTGAGATATATATCTCGAACTATCTACTTCTTTTGTAAGGTCTGATGGCGTAGTGGGTTAAAGCATACTAGTTATGCCGGCTACTGGAAGGTAGTTGTGCTTTCTGGGTTCGAGTCCCACTGGTGGGTGTTGTCCAAAGATTGTTTATCTTCACTTGTGGTTTATGCAAGTATAGGCTTATAAGCTGGACACGAGTTCTCTCACATTGACAGTGGCTTGACGAAAAATGCAGACTGACCCCTCACTCATCTGGTGCCTTCGGGAGGTAGAGATGTTTGAGATATATATCTCGAACTATCTACTTCTTTTGTAAGGTCTGATGGCGTAGTGGGTTAAAGCATACTAGTTATGCCGGCTACTGGAAGGTAGTTGTGCTTTCTGGGTTCGAGTCCCACTGGTGGGTGTTGTCCAAAGATTGTTTATCTTCACTTGTGGTTTATGCAAGTATAGGCTTATAAGCTGGACACGAGTTCTCTCACATTGACAGTGGCTTGACGAAAAATGCAGACTGACCCCTCACTCATCTGGTGCCTTCGGGAGGTAGAGATGTTTGAGATATATATCTCGAACTATCTACTTCTTTTGTAAGGTCTGATGGCGTAGTGGGTTAAAGCATACTAGTTATGCCGGCTACTGGAAGGTAGTTGTGCTTTCTGGGTTCGAGTCCCACTGGTGGGTGTTGTCCAAAGATTGTTTATCTTCACTTGTGGTTTATGCAAGTATAGGCTTATAAGCTGGACACGAGTTCTCTCACATTGACAGTGGCTTGACGAAAAATGCAGACTGACCCCTCACTCATCTGGTGCCTTCGGGAGGTAGAGATGTTTGAGATATATATCTCGAACTATCTACTTCTTTTGTAAGGTCTGATGGCGTAGTGGGTTAAAGCATACTAGTTATGCCGGCTACTGGAAGGTAGTTGTGCTTTCTGGGTTCGAGTCCCACTGGTGGGTGTTGTCCAAAGATTGTTTATCTTCACTTGTGGTTTATGCAAGTATAGGCTTATAAGCTGGACACGAGTTCTCTCACATTGACAGTGGCTTGACGAAAAATGCAGACTGACCCCTCACTCATCTGGTGCCTTCGGGAGGTAGAGATGTTTGAGATATATATCTCGAACTATCTACTTCTTTTGTAAGGTCTGATGGCGTAGTGGGTTAAAGCATACTAGTTATGCCGGCTACTGGAAGGTAGTTGTGCTTTCTGGGTTCGAGTCCCACTGGTGGGTGTTGTCCAAAGATTGTTTATCTTCACTTGTGGTTTATGCAAGTATAGGCTTATAAGCTGGACACGAGTTCTCTCACATTGACAGTGGCTTGACGAAAAATGCAGACTGACCCCTCACTCATCTGGTGCCTTCGGGAGGTAGAGATGTTTGAGATATATATCTCGAACTATCTACTTCTTTTGTAAGGTCTGATGGCGTAGTGGGTTAAAGCATACTAGTTATGCCGGCTACTGGAAGGTAGTTGTGCTTTCTGGGTTCGAGTCCCACTGGTGGGTGTTGTCCAAAGATTGTTTATCTTCACTTGTGGTTTATGCAAGTATAGGCTTATAAGCTGGACACGAGTTCTCTCACATTGACAGTGGCTTGACGAAAAATGCAGACTGACCCCTCACTCATCTGGTGCCTTCGGGAGGTAGAGATGTTTGAGATATATATCTCGAACTATCTACTTCTTTTGTAAGGTCTGATGGCATAGTGGGTTAAAGCATACTAGTTATGCCGGCTACTGGAAGGTAGTTGTGCTTTCTGGGTTCGAGTCCCACTGGTGGGTGTTGTCCAAAGATTGTTTATCTTCACTTGTGGTTTATGCAAGTATAGGCTTATAAGCTGGACACGAGTTCTCTCACATTGACAGTGGCTTGACGAAAAATGCAGACTGACCCCTCACTCATCTGGTGCCTTCGGGAGGTAGAGATGTTTGAGATATATATCTCGAACTATCTACTTCTTTTGTAAGGTCTGATGGCGTAGTGGGTTAAAGCATACTAGTTATGCCGGCTACTGGAAGGTAGTTGTGCTTTCTGGGTTCGAGTCCCACTGGTGGGTGTTGTCCAAAGATTGTTTATCTTCACTTGTGGTTTATGCAAGTATAGGCTTATAAGCTGGACACGAGTTCTCTCACATTGACAGTGGCTTGACGAAAAATGCAGACTGACCCCTCACTCATCTGGTGCCTTCGGGAGGTAGAGATGTTTGAGATATATATCTCGAACTATCTACTTCTTTTGTAAGGTCTGATGGCGTAGTGGGTTAAAGCATACTAGTTATGCCGGCTACTGGAAGGTAGTTGTGCTTTCTGGGTTCGAGTCCCACTGGTGGGTGTTGTCCAAAGATTGTTTATCTTCACTTGTGGTTTATGCAAGTATAGGCTTATAAGCTGGACACGAGTTCTCTCACATTGACAGTGGCTTGACGAAAAATGCAGACTGACCCCTCACTCATCTGGTGCCTTCGGGAGGTAGAGATGTTTGAGATATATATCTCGAACTATCTACTTCTTTTGTAAGGTCTGATGGCGTAGTGGGTTAAAGCATACTAGTTATGCCGGCTACTGGAAGGTAGTTGTGCTTTCTGGGTTCGAGTCCCACTGGTGGGTGTTGTCCAAAGATTGTTTATCTTCACTTGTGGTTTATGCAAGTATAGGCTTATAAGCTGGACACGAGTTCTCTCACATTGACAGTGGCTTGACGAAAAATGCAGACTGACCCCTCACTCATCTGGTGCCTTCGGGAGGTAGAGATGTTTGAGATATATATCTCGAACTATCTACTTCTTTTGTAAGGTCTGATGGCGTAGTGGGTTAAAGCATACTAGTTATGCCGGCTACTGGAAGGTAGTTGTGCTTTCTGGGTTCGAGTCCCACTGGTGGGTGTTGTCCAAAGATTATATATATATATATATATATATATATATATATATATATATATATATATATATATATATATATATATATGTGTGTGTGTGTATATATAGCCCGCCCCCATGCAGCAGCCAAATTATCTGCCCTCCTGAGAAAGGTCAACGACTCTCCTGGAACGACCCAAGCATGGCACAACCTCCTAATGTTTGGCAACATATGTCTAGCCACCCCTGCAAGGAGAGACAAAACCTTAGCTGCCTCAGTCATCAAAGCTATAAATGATTTTCCCAGGGAGGACAACCAGGTGCGCCTTCCCACTTGCGCGAGAAACACCCACGGCAGGAAGAGCAACAGTGGCATATCCGAGACATCAAAAATCAGAACATCAGTCACCAAGAAAATAGAAGAAGGAAACACTATTGGCGCAATACGAGTCATCACCAGTGAGGACTCAATTGCCGACAGAGATGCCGCAACAGCTCAAGCCCTAAGGGAGAAACACCCACCCAGGTCTCCGCGTGAGGACGACATTGTGCAAGTGGGGGCTACCGGAGCAGAACCTCTCTGGGTGGCTGAATCTGTGGTCCATAAAGCAGCCATGTCCTTCCCTACAGGATCGGCAGGTGGGTTCACAGGACTAAAACCCAACCACCTCAAGCAAATGCTCAACCCTGCACTGGGTGACATTGCAAAGAACCTCTTGGTGGAACTAACCAGATTCACCAACACATGTCTAGCTGGCATCATACCAGCGTCCATAAGACCTATCTTTTTTGGAGCATCTCTCTGTGCTCTAAAGAAAAAGGATGGAGGGATCAGGCCAATAGCTGTGGGCAATTCTCTCCGGCGTCTCGTCGCAAAGGCAGCTGCAAGAACAGTTAGTGATGCAGCGGCCAACATGCTGAAGCCAAAACAGCTCGGGTTTGGCTTTCCACCAGGGTGTGAGGCGGCAGCCCATGCAGCTCGAGCCTTCATCGCCAACATCACAGACGAAAAGGCCCTTATCAAGCTAGATTTCAAAAATGCCTTCAATTTGGTGTGGAGGGATGCTGTACTCCGTGCGGTTCATAGTCATTTCCCTTCCCTCTACCCTTTTGTACATTCATGCTACAGTATGGATCTTAAGCTACTTTTTGGCGAACATGAAATTGACTCGCGAGAAGGCGTCCAACAGGGTGACCCCCTTGCTCCTCTCCTTTTCTGCTTAGTCATCAAACAAGTCACAGAGGTCCTGTCCAGCGAGCTTAACATCTGGTTCTTGGATGATGGTACCCTAGCTGGTTCCCAAGACTCCCTCCTGGAGGACATCAGAAAAATCCAGGAGCAAGGTGCAGTTTTAGGCCTCACCCTGAACCCTTCTAAATGTGAAATAATATGTTCCAACCAGGGCATCGTATAGAGAATAGAGGGTCTTCTGCCAAATATCCATAAAACTAAACCTGAAGACAGCACACTCCTAGGAGCTTCCCTGGGGTTGAAAGCCATCGATGAGGCCCTTGATAAGAAAATCGCCGACCTTAAGAGGATGGATGGGAGGATTGAGGATATTGATGCTCATGATGCACTCTACTTCATCACCAGATGTCTGTCCCTCCCCAGGTTAACCTACTTTCTGAGGTGTTCACCATCTTACAGTAGCCAAAAACTAAGGGAGTATGACCGGTTGCTGAAATCAATGCTAGAAAAAGCCCTTAACCTCTCTCTCGATGACCTACAGTGGAAACAAGCCTCTCTTCCCGTAAGACTTGGGGGCCTCGGAGTTCGAACAGCAACGCAAATCGCTGTTCCAGCCTTCCTGTCCTCCTTATCAGCATCCGACGACCTTGTGAAGGAAATTCTACCTGCCCACTTACATCAGCTGGTAGGTGTACATGATCCCAATTTTACACGCTGTGCCAAAGAGTGGGCCTCTCGTGCAGGCCAATCACCTCAACCACCATCCCCAAAAGCCCACAGGCAATCCAGCTGGGATGGTCCCATTGTAGACCAAGTTGCTGCAGAGTGCCTGGGTGCTGCAACAACACAACACGACATTGCTCGCCTCACAGCAGTAGCAGCACCACATGCAGGGGATTTCCTGTTAGCAACCCCAATGTCGGCAACTGGCACGCGTCTCACACCACACGCCCTCCGAATTGCTGTGGCCCTCCGCCTTGCTGCCCCAATCCACACCAGATATAGGTGTATTTGCGGCGAGGTGGTGGCTGACAGATACGGCCACCATGGCCTACTCTGCCAAAGCACAGGGGGATGGCACTCGAGGCACAATGAAGTTAACGACATCATCAAGAGGAGCCTCACCACAGCTGGATGCCCAGCTGAAAGAGAGCCCCGTTACCTAACGCCCCGTAACTCTGATGCTCTTATTGGTCGCCCGGATGGTATCACAGTGAACCCCTGGAAGAATGGCAAGCAGTTGGTATGGGACTACACGTGCGTATCAACCCTGGCTAACACCTACATTAACCTCAGTGTTGCACAACCAGGTGGCGCTGCCACCCACAGGGAAGCAGCCAAATCCCGTAAGTGTAGAGAACTGGATCACCACTACAATTTTGTCCCCATTGCTTCTGAGACACTCGGCGCCTGGGGTAAAAGTGCTACCAGTTTTTTGAAGGAACTGGGTTCTAGGCTCATTGAAACAACAAGGGACCCAAGAGCTGCAAGCTTTCTTTTCCAGCGCCTCAGTGTGGCGATACAGAGGGGAAATGCGCACTGCATCCAGGGTTCCTGCCCGCCATCTGAGGAGCTGGAGGAACTCGACAACCTATGATAACCCTCTTTGTAACCCATATGTAACTCCTTTTTTGTAACAAAGTTCAAATAAAGTAAATATATATGTGTACATACAAAAGAATGGGGGTGGTAGGAGAAGATAATATTAGTGTTCAGTGAGAAACCACAAGGTCTCCTCTGAATACTTTTTATTTTCTTCTCCGAGGCTATGGGTCCCCACATTGGCACCAAAGGTGGTACCCTCACAATATATATATATATATATATATATATATATATATATATATATATATATATATATATATATATATATATATATATAGATATAGATATATATATATATATATATATATATATATATATATATATATATATATATATATATATATATATATATATATATATACATAGGGGGGTACCACCTCTGGTGCAATTATTGGGACCCACAGCCTCAGAGAAGGGAACACAGAGCATTCAGGGAAAAACTTGCCATTTAACTCTGAATACGTAAGAGTGTTCGCTTCTCCTACCACCCCCTTTTTTTATGGTGTACACTTTAATATGCAAGGTTATACAGTTACATATCTGATTTTATACAAAAAATTAACATTAAGAGGACACAAAAAAATGTTCTCTTCCTAGAGGCTGTAGAACTCCTCCGACGCCGGGCAGGAACCGAGGATGCAGCGAGCATTCCCCCTCTGGATCGCGACACTGAGGCGCTGAAAGAGAAAACTTGCTGCTCTAGGGTCTCTTGTGGTGTCATTGAGCTTGGAACCAAGATCCTTAAGAAACCTTCTTGCACTCTCTCCCCATGGGAGAGAAAAACATTCCCGATTCACAGAGATTATCATTCACAGACAGGCTACCAGTGATATATTCGGACTGGGAAAAGTCAACATTGGATAACGACCAAAACTCAGGAACAGATAGTTTGGAGAACCGCAGCAGTAGTGTGGAGAAGACTATTGTGGTACAAAATAACAGCAATATTGCAGAGCCGGATAATATAAACGATGAGAGCAACAGTGAGACAGAGTGTATAGATGAAGGAATTGGGACGAAAAACGGAGATGGCTCCAATAAAGAGGTAGACAAGACAGTCACAGATATAAATACCTTGAAAAACGCAAAACCGGAACACATTTGCAAATTCTACGCTAAAGGAATATGCAAATATGGAAAATTAGGAGCAAAAGGCCATTTTCTGCATCCTCGAAAATGCAGGAACATGTTGGAGAGGGGTACATGCCGTTTTGGAACAGGGTGTAGATACTTCCACCCTAAATTATGTCAATTTTCAATTAGGGACAAAAAATGCTACAATCTTCAGTGTCCGGAATTCCATGTGAGAGGTACAGAGCGTTATAGACGGGAAGATCAATATGACACTACTGGAAATTTTTTAGAGGAAGGCAGAAACAGAGTAGTAAATATAAGAGAGAGGAACAGTCAGATGGAACCACTACAGGATTATAGAGGGGAACGGAGATACCCACAAGACTGGAATTCAAATTACCAACAAGCACACAGGTACTACACCAGACAACACCCGTCCTACTACCAAAACTGGACGAATCACTTCCAAAACGACACACCCTTTACGCAAACACAGTGGCCTCCTTACCAAAGCCTCACATATTAACACCAAGTAAGGCTTCCAGCACTTCCACTAACACGATAACATCATTTATATTTGCCAACATCCAGGGTATAAAAACACGCAAAACCAACAAAGTTCAATTTATAGATGGTCTCCTTCATGAGGCAAATGCAGTGTTTGCAGCCCTAACAGAAACCCACACAAAGAACTACCATGATGGTGAAATATGGATCTCAGAGTACAATCTTTTCAGATGTGATAGGAAACACCGGCTTCAGGGTGGGGTCAGCCTCTACATCAAAGACACACTCATCTGTACTGAGCTGCTAAACACCTCAAATGATATGGTGGAAGTGCTGATAATCAAAATAGAGATTTTAAATGTAGTTATTGTCCTTGTATAAAAGTCACCGGAGGCAAACCCTCAGCAGTTTAAAGACCAACTAATGAAAATAGAACACTGCTTGGAAAACTTCACAAATCCAGCTCCGAACATCATCCTGCTTGGGGACTTCAACCTACGGCACCTGAAATGGAAGCACCTGGCTAATACAGTAATATCAGAAAGAATACCAGGAAGTAGCCTAAATGAACAGGCACATGCAAATGAACTGCTACGGATGTGCGACAGGTTTGCCTTAAACCAGCAAATAGTAGAACCAACTAGGAAGGAGAACACGCTGGACCTCATTTTCACTAATAATGATGAATAGATCAGGAACATAATGATTACAAATACCTGTTACTCAGATCACACCTTAATTGAAGTAATGACAACCATGGGGAGTAGACCTTCAAAACCAGTCCAGATTCCCGATGGAGGAGATTTCAGCAAATTCAACTTCAATAATAAACAGATAAACTGGGAGCAAATAAACCAGGACTTCACAGAAATAAACTGGGAAGAACAGCTAGAAAATGCAAACCTGAACCAGTGCCTGGAAAAAATAAGCTCAGTAGCACTAGAAATATGTTCAAACCGCATACCTCTAAGAAAAAAGAGGAAGAGATGCAGATTGGAACGGGAACGTCGTTCCCTATATAGGCGAAGAAAACGAATCGCGGAACAACTTGAGAGTCGCACCCTATCTCAAGAACGGCGAAGAAGGTTAGGTAGAGAAATAGAAACAATTGAACGGAAGCTACAAGAATCATACAAAACCCAGGAGAGGCAAAGAGAGCAAAAGGCCATCAGTGAAATAGAAAGAAATCCGAAATATTTTTTCTCCTATGCAAAATCAAGATCAAAAACCACATCTAGTATCGGGCCCCTGCGAAAGGGAGATGGAACTTTCACCGATGACAACAAAGAAATGAGCGAGCTACTGAGGAAGCAGTACGACTCTGTTTTCAGCGAGCCATTAAACACACTAAAGATTGATAACCCAAATGTATTTTTCATGGATACGATACCAACATCAAATCATATATCAGACGTCACCCTATCCCCACTGGATTTTGAAGAAACCATAAACAGTATGCCTATGCACTCTGCACCAGGCCCGGATTCTTGGAACTCCATATTCATAAAGAACTGTAAAAAAACACTATCGCAGGCCCTCCACATTCAGTGGAGACAAAGCCTAGATACTGGCGTTATTCCTGATATACTAAAAACAGCAGAGATAGCACCACTTCATAAAGGAGGAAATAAGGCAGAGGCAAAAAATTACAGACCGATAGCGCTAACATCGCACATCATAAAAAATTTTGAGAGAGTGCTAAGAAGTAAAATCACAAAATACATGGAATCACAGCAACTCCATAACCCCGGACAACATGGTTTCAGAACAGGGCGCTCTTGCCTGTCGCAGTTGCTGGACCACTATGATATGGCATTAGATGCTATGGAAGACAAACATAACGCGGATGTAATTTACACAGATTTCGCAAAAGCTTTTGATAAATGTGACCATGGTGTTATTGCACATAAAATGCGTTCAAAAGGAATTACCGGAAAAATAGGCAGATGGATCTACAATTTCCTGACCAACAGAACCCAATGTGTAATAGTCAACAAAATAAAATCGAGCTCATCAACCGTGAAGAGCTCAGTCCCCCAGGGTACTGTGCTTGCTCCAGTACTTTTTCTCATCCTCATTTCGGACATAGACAAGAACACAACCTATAGCACTGTATCATCCTTTGCAGATGACACTAGGATCTTCATGAGAGTAGGCAACATAGAGGACACGGCGAACCTCCAGTCAGATGTAGATCAGGTCTTTCTATGGGCTACAGAAAATAATATGGTGTTTAACGAAGATAAGTTCCAGCTCATGTGCTATGGAAAAAATGAAAATATAAAAACGGAAACCACGTACAAAACTCAGGCAAATCATAACATAGAACGAAAATGCAATGTAAAGGATCTGGGTGTACTCATGTCGGAAGACCTTACCTTTAAAGAACACAATAAAGTAGCCGTCACAACTGCAAGAAAAATGACAGGTTGGATAACAAGAACTTTTCACACTAGAGATGCTATACCGATGATGATACTTTTCAAAACGCTTGTGCTCTCTAGAGTAGAGTACTGCTGCACAATGACAGCACCTTTCAAAGCTGGAGAAATTGCTGACCTGGAGAGCGTGCAGAGATCCTTTACTGCTAGAATCCACTCAGTAAAACATCTAAACTATTGGGACCGACTAAAGAGCCTAAAACTGTACTCCCTTGAGCGCAGGCGAGAGAGGTACATAATAATTTAAACGTGGAAAATATTAGAGGGGCTGGTCCCAAACCTGCACACAGAAATAACATCACATGAGACCAGAAGACATGGCAGGATGTGCAGAATACCCCCGTTGAAAAACAGAGGTGCAATTGGTACTCTGAGAGAGAACTCTATCAACATCAGAGGTCCGAGACTGTTCAACACGCTTCCACTACACATAAGGGGCATAACTGGCCGACCCCTCACAGTGTTCAAGAGAGAACTGGATAAGCACCTCCAAAGGATACCTGATCAACCAGGCTGTGACTCATACGTCAGGCTGCGAGCAGCCGCGTCCAACAGCCTGGTTGATCAGTCCGGCACCCAGGAGGCCTGGTCGACGACCGGGCCGCGGGGACGCTAAGCCCCGGAAGCACCTCAAGGTAACCTCAAGGTAAGGTAACCATGGGCCTAGGGTCTCGGACCCTATTGGAACGAAGTTGTACCGATGATCTAATTGCCTCTACTTGGCTGACTTGTCTCTTTCTCTGCGTGTCGCCGCGGCTCCTGCTGTGCCGGCAGAGAGGTTGATGTATGTGGTTGCCAGGGTGGATACACAAGTATAGTCCCATGCCAACTGTCTGCCACCCTTCCACGGTCGCAGTGGGATTCCGTCTGGTCGGCCGACCAAGCTAACAGAGTCATGGTTCAGTAGGTTGCGGAGCTCTCTCCGCTGGACACTGAGCAGAGGCAAGGCTTCTTTTAATGATGTCATTGACTTGATATATATTGTGACGGTAACGCGTTGGTGTTCGGCTGTTTAAGGCTAGGGGTATGGCCTCGTCACATAGTTATAAAAAAAAATAGAAAAACTGGAACTTCGTCTGTGGTAAGGTAAGGAGAAGACACACAAAACACAAGTAAAACTTTAACAATGAAATTTTAATTACGTTAAATAAATCAAAACATGAAAATAATGCACAAACAAATTCTTATAATAAAATCAATCAAAATAATAAGAATAATTAAATAACACAATGAAAAGTTACGTTAAGGCAAAATAACAAGAAGTGCAACACAAAGGTAAAATGGGAGGTGCTGGAATATTGGCTTAAAGCCACCACCTCTCTCAGTACACGCTAACGTCTAGCTGGGAGGAGTGCTGGCTACGAAAGCACTGAACATTCTGAGGACTGATGTTGGGGCGACCCCAGACATCAGGTAGTATTGGGGGGGGGGCGAGGCAGGTGCAGCCAGACCGGCGACCAATCAGCGGAGCCGTAGCGATCAACG
Source organism: Procambarus clarkii (assembly GCF_040958095.1). Lineage (NCBI taxonomy): Eukaryota > Metazoa > Arthropoda > Malacostraca > Decapoda > Cambaridae > Procambarus > Procambarus clarkii. The sequence continues at coordinate 1,600,343 of NC_091158.1, forward strand.
GGTAGTTTGGTGGTTGGAGTTCGAACAGGTGGCTGGCTGCATACGTTTTTGCTCACCCTGGCAAGCCTTGCTGGTGTTGTTGTCGTTGTTGGACATCTCTTCCATAGTCTTTTATATAATTGTGAAGACGTAATTATGAAGGGAAGAGCAGGCTCAATCTCTTGAAGGAGATTATCGTCACAATATACATATACATACCTCGGCTCCCGGGAAACAGGTATCGTGATTTAAGTGCATCGAGTCCACAGTGAACCAGATTATATTGTGCAGTGATATATCACGAAATTATACAAACGTGTTAGTGTCACCCCTTTGACCCTCCCCCCTCCCCATACCCGCTAGTGTGTACCGTCACCCAACCCAAGAGTCACCCCCCCCCCTTCCTGCCCCACCCCAACCGCAACCACTACCTCCCTGTGCCCACCCCCTCACGCTACTTCCGCCCAGCGCCCACCCAGCGCTCGCCCAGCGCCCGCCCGGCGCCCGCCCAGTGCCCGCCCAGCGCCTGCCAGCGCCCGCCGATGTCGCAGGTCACGACTGACTGCCAGGCTTCTCTCAGCCAAGAGGAGCCATCAATCGACGACAGGTATGGCACATGCCAAGTGTGTGACAAGGTGTGGAGACTCAAGCGCAACGGAGATGTGCGCAAGCATGCTCACAACGGAACCGATTGTCCGGGTATGTGGCGCCCTCCCAAAGAGGGTATCAATCAAGGCCCCACTCCAGCAGTCAGGGGAAACACCTCCAACAGCTTCATTTCGACTGAGAATCTACTATTAGTCATCAAAGCAACATCGGTTGGAACCTTGCAGCACATCCCCAAAGCTGCCCGGCCCCAGGCAGCAACCAAACTATCCAGCCTCTTAAAAAAGGTCAATGACTCCCCCGGAACCATCCAAGCATGGCGCAACCTTCTCCTGTTTGGAATCATATGCCAAGCTGTCCCTGCAAGGAGAGACAAATCACTAGCTTCGTCAGTCATTATGGCTATAAATAGTTTTCCTAGAGAGGACAACCAGGACAACCTCCCCACCCATGCCAAAAACACCCACGGCAGGAAAGGTGTCAACAGCAGAACCGAGGCATCCAAAATCAGAGCAACAGTCAGCAAGAAAATAGAAGAAGGCAACACAATAGGGGCGATCAGAGTCATCACCAGTGAAGGCACAGTTGCCACCAGGGATGCTGATACAGCACAAACCCTGAGGGAAAAACACCCACCCAGAGCTCCTCGTGACGACAGTGTTCCCCTAGTCGGTGTCACCAGAGCAGAACCCCTGTGTGTGCTCGAATCCATGGTGCATAAAGCAGCTTTATCCTTCCCACCAGGATCAGCAGGTGGGTTCACAGGACTAAGACCCAACCACATCAAACAAATGCTCAACCCTGCACTGGGAGACATTGCACAGGGCCTCCTGGTGGAACTAACTAGATTTGCTAACACATGTCTAGCCGGCAACATACCAGAGACCATACGGCCTCTCTTTTTTGGCGCTACCCTCTGTGCCCTGAGGAAAAAAGATGGAGGAATCAGACCGATAGCTGTGGGCAATTCACTCCGGCGTCTCGTTGCTAAGGCTGCTGCTAGAGCAGTTAGTCAGGCAGCAGCCGACATGCTGAAGCCAAAACAGCTTGGGTTTGGCATTCCCCAAGGGTGTGAGGCAGCGGCTCATGCAGCTAGAGCCTACATTGTCAACATTACGGATGAAAAAGCGCTGATAAAGCTGGACTTCAAAAATGCTTTCAATCTGGTTAGAAGGGATGCAATACTCAGTGCAGTTCATCGCTTTTTTCCTTCCCTCTACCCGTTTGTAAACTCATGCTACAGCAAGAATCTAACTCTGCTTTTTGGGGAACATGAAATTGAATCACAAGAAGGTGTCCAACTGGGTGACCCCCTTGCTCCTTTTCTTTTCTGCCTAGTTATCAAGGAAGTCACCGATAACCTGTCCAGTGAGCTCAACATTTGGTTTTTGGACGATGGTACTCAAGCCGGCTCCCCAGCCTCACTCTTGGACGACATAAGAATAATTCAGGAGCAAGGAGCAAGCCTAGGCCTCACCCTGAACCCTTCCAAGTGCGAAATAACCTCCACCAACCAGCACATAATAGAGCAAATTAAGGTTGTTTTGCCTGACATTCATACAACCAACCCTGAGGACAGCACACTCCTAGGTGCTCCTCTTGGAAGGAATGCCATCGACGGGGTCCTTGGTAAGATCACTGACCTGAAGAGGATGAACGAGAGGATTGAAGACATCGATGCTCATGATGCACTTTACCTCATCACCAGATGCTTGTCCCTCCCCAGGCTGACCTACTTTCTAAGATGTTCGCCATCTTTCAACAATATTAAATTAGAAGAGTACGACAGCTTGCTGAAATCAACACTAGAAAAAACCCTCAATCTTTCCCTCAGCGACTCACAGTGGAAACAGGCCTCCCTTCCTGTCAGACTCGGGGGCCTTGGCGTGCGCACAGCAACTCAAATTGCTGTACCAGCGTTCCTGTCCTCTTCAGTGGGGTCTGACAACTTGGTGAAGGAAATCCTACCTGAGCACCTAGTTCAACAGGCAGGGGTACATGATCCCAGCTTCACAGATTGCACAACCAAATGGGTCTCTCTCGCAGGACCAGCACCCCAACCACCGCCTTCTGAAGCCCATAAGCAATCCAGCTGGGATCGCCCCATTGCCAACCAAGAAGCTGCGACTTTGCTAGAAGCTGCGACAACACCACATGACACTGCCCGACTTGGACACCCCAAACAACAGTGTCGATTCCCTACTGTACCCTGCTGTATATATATATATATATATATATATATATATATATATATATATATATATATATATATATATATATATATATATATATATATATATATATATATATATATACACAACACCTATATCCCCTATTAGACTATTTTACAGGAACTTCTTTTCCACAGCTCATAAAACAGAGGAAAGGGTCCTGAAAGATATTGTTAATAGAAACGTTATCCCTACAGACAAAAATCAGAGGATACAACTGACGATTTACTATAAAACCAGAAAAACGGCCAGCCTACTCATGAGAAACTCTCCAGACACGAAACAGAACGCTTTAAAAGAGACTAACGTCGTCTATGCCTTCAAATGCCCACTTGGGGACTGTAAGCTCCAAAAAACCCAGTATATAGGCAAGACAACAACATCTCTTTCTAGGCGTTTAACGATGCATAAACAACAGGGCTCCATTAAGGAACATATAATCTCTTCCCATAACCAAACCATCGCCAGAGAAATCCTAGTAAACAACACAGAAATCATCGATAGATACAGCGATAGCAGGCGGCTCGACGTTTGCGAGGCACTACACATCAAGAAGTCAACACCAGCAATCAACAGCCAATTATTGCACAACTATATTCTACCCACCTCAAGACTCCGCTCCAATATAGAAGCATCAAGAAATATGGACCAATAGGCTTTCTACAAACACTTCTATTCAATATCCATTGTTTCGTGTTCTGTCTTGTGTTGATACTTTTAATACCCTATTAATATCCTCTAATGCCACATCATCCTTCCCACCTTACTCAAATGTAATGCCACATCACCCTTCCCACCTCACTCAAATGTAGATATAAAATCAGGGAAACGCAAGTTCTAATCAGTTGTGTATTTGTGAAGTCTTTGAAAATGTAATAAGTTTTACGAAACGCGCCCGTGTCGCGTCAGACTAGAAATAAAAATGAATTTTGGAGAAGTGATTTTTGATTTACCTCCAACAGTGAAGCATAATGTACGAAAGATTGAGAAAATTCGTGTTAGAATTATTAATCTTACTTTTTCGGTCATATTTAATAAAATATGTCTACAGGAAAGACTGCTACCAAAATATACTAATGTTAAAGTGCACGACCCAGCAGCAAGGAATCAAGCCTTCACGATAAAATATCGCCAGGATCTGATTCGTGATCAGATATACAAGGCAGAGAATGAAATCAAAGACAAAAAAACGCAACTACTTCATGCTACAAACGAGTGGAGAAATAGCAACATCGACCATAGTATCCGTACCCGCATTGAACAACACCTCGACATCCTCACAGACCAACATCACCTCAGCACTGAAACAAGGATTATCAAGAAACTAACAACATTATATGGAGGACCTATGGCAATTCCACGACCAAGAGATGGCTTCCTGAACCTTGCAGGAATTAACCTCACTGAGGACCAAGTCACTCTCCTAAATCTGGGCATAAACTGTCATGTTATGTCCAGACCGAGTGAAATGGCCCGGAAAGTGGAGTTGGAAATTCTGTTGGACGACATATTCGACCTCGAGACACAAAAGAAGGTCACTACCAAAGATACCTTACAAGCAGAACTTATTGCAGAAGGAGGAAAGAATCGAGGCAACTACAGAAGCACCATACTGTCCCCCGAGCTTAGAGCGGCAGCTAAAAGCCTTCGTGAAAACAAGGAGATAGTTGTCAGGAGAGGTGACAAGTCGCCAATATATGTCATTCTTAAAAAAGACGAATATCTGGCGAAAATGAACATCATACTCTCTGACCAAACTAAGTTCCAAAGGGTAACGAAGGACACTACAGCCGAATTAAAAGCAAAGGTCAACAAACTGATCGAAACTGTGAACGCCAAGAAATCCGGACTCCACCTGCCAAAGATCATTGGGGAATATAAACCTGGATATGCGTATGGAAATGTCAAGACGCACAAGCCTGGAAACCCACTTCGGCCAATCATTAGCCAGATACCCACACCCACGTACAGATTGGCGAAGCGACTCAACGGCCTGCTGACTCCTTATGTTCCTTGCGCCTTCAGCCTGAAGTCTCCAAAGGAATTTGTGGACTTACTGCGGGGCGCACGGGCCACAGGGATAAGAGCCTCGTTGGACGTAGAATCGCTGTTTACCAACGTACCTGTGGACGAGACAATCGGAATGATAGCCGACAGAGTGTATCGTGATCCAGCCTGTACTCCTCTTGACATGCCAGAAAGTATTCTGAGGAAACTACTCCAAGCTTGTACTAAAGAGGCACCCTTCTTGAGCCCGGATGGGCACATGTATAAGCAAGTAGATGGGGTCGCTATGGGTTCTCCCCTAGGTGTCCTGTTTGCAAACTTCTACATGGGTACCATCGAGCAAAAAGTCTTAGTCGACATGAACTTGAAACCGGCCATATACTGCAGGTATGTTGACGACATTTTTACACAGGTACCTGATGTCAGACATCTGCAGGAGCTGAAGGAGGCATTTGAGCAGAGTTCCGTGCTGCGTTTCACTTACGAGACGGAAAAGGATGGGAAGCTGCCTTTTCTAGATGTAACAGTCATGGAAAAGGGCGGAGGTTTCCACACTGCAGTCTACACAAAGGAAACAAACATAGGAATGTGCCTAAATGCCAACAGCGACTGCCCTGACAGGTACAAGAGGAGTGTTGTTAACGCATACGTCGACCGTGCTCTCAGCCACAGCTCAGAATGGAAGCAAGTCGACGAAGAACTCTGTAGGGTAAGGCAGGTTCTAGTCAATAACGGCTTCTCCAATGGTTTCATCGAAGACATCATAAGAAGGAAAGTGAAAAGCCATGCAACCTCCGAAGAGACAACTAACACAACACCTATATCCCCTATTAGACTATTTTACAGGAACTTCTTTTCCACAGCTCATAAAACAGAGGAAAGGGTCCTGAAAGATATTGTTAATAGAAACGTTATCCCTACAGACAAAAATCAGAGGATACAACTGACGATTTACTATAAAACCAGAAAAACGGCCAGCCTACTCATGAGAAACTCTCCAGACACGAAACAGAACGCTTTAAAAGAGACTAACGTCGTCTATGCCTTCAAATGCCCACTTGGGGACTGTAAGCTCCAAAAAACCCAGTATATAGGCAAGACAACAACATCTCTTTCTAGGCGTTTAACGATGCATAAACAACAGGGCTCCATTAAGGAACATATAATCTCTTCCCATAACCAAACCATCGCCAGAGAAATCCTAGTAAACAACACAGAAATCATCGATAGATACAGCGATAGCAGGCGGCTCGACGTTTGCGAGGCACTACACATCAAGAAGTCAACACCAGCAATCAACAGCCAATTATTGCACAACTATATTCTACCCACCTCAAGACTCCGCTCCAATATAGAAGCATCAAGAAATATGGACCAATAGGCTTTCTACAAACACTTCTATTCAATATCCATTGTTTCGTGTTCTGTCTTGTGTTGATACTTTTAATACCCTATTAATATCCTCTAATGCCACATCATCCTTCCCACCTTACTCAAATGTAATGCCACATCACCCTTCCCACCTCACTCAAATGTAGATATAAAATCAGGGAAACGCAAGTTCTAATCAGTTGTGTATTTGTGAAGTCTTTGAAAATGTAATAAGTTTTACGAAACGCGCCCGTGTCGCGTCAGACTAGAAATAAAAATGAATTTTGGAGAAGTGATTTTTGATTTACCTCCAACAGTGAAGCATAATGTACGAAAGATTGAGAAAATTCGTGTTAGAATTATTAATCTTACTTTTTCGGTCATATTTAATAAAATATATATATATATATATATATATATATATATATATATATATATATATGTCGTACCTAGTAGCCAGAACGCACTTCTCTGCCTACTATGCAAGGCTCGATTTGCCTAATAAGCCAAGTTTTCATGAATTAATTGTTTTTCGACTACCTAACCTACCTAACCTAACCTAACCTAACTTTTTCGGTTACCTAACCTAACCTAACCTATAAAGATAGGTTAGGTTAGGTTAGGTAGGGTTGGTTAGGTTCGGTCATATATCTACGTTAATTTTAACTCCAATAAAAAAAATTGACCTCATACATAATGAAATGGGTAGCTTTATCATTTCGTAAGAAAAAAATTTGAGAAAATATATTAATTCATGAAAACTTGGCTTATTAGGCAAATCGGGCCTTGCATAGTAGGCTGAGAAGTGCGTTCTGGCTACTAGGTACGACATATATATATATATATATATATATATATATATGTCGTACCTAGTAGCCAGAACTCACTTTTCAGCCTACAATGCAAGGCCCGATTTGCCTAATAAGCCAAGTTTTCATGAAATAATATATTTTCTCTATTTTTTTCTTATGAAATGATAAAGCAACCCATATCATTATGTAAGAGGTCAATTTTTTTTATTGGAGTTAAAATTAACGTAGATATATGACCGAACCTAACCAACCCTACCTAACCTAACCTAACCTATCTTTATAGGTTAGGTTTGGTTAGGTAGCCGAAAAAGTTAGGTTAGGTTAGGTTAGGTAGGTTAGGTAGTCGAAAAGCAATTAATTCATGAAAACTTGGCTTATTAGGCAAATCGGGCCATGCATAGTAGGCTCAGAAGTGAGTTCTGGCTACTAGGTACGACATATATATATATATATATATATATATATATGTCGTACCTAATAGCCAGAACTCACTTTTTGGCCTACTATGCAAGGCCCGATTTGCCTAATAGGCCAAGTTTTCCTGAATTAATATATTTTCTCTAATTTTTTTCTTATGAAACGATAAAGCCACCCATTTCATTATGTATGAAGTCATTTTTTTTTATTGGAGTTAAAATTAACGTAGATATATGACCGAACCTAACCAACCCTACCTAACCTATCCTAACCTATCTCTATAGGTTAGGTTCGGTTATGTAGCCGAAAAAGTTAGGTTAGGTTAGGTTAGGTAGGTTAGGTAGTCGAAAAACAATTAATTCATGAAAACTTGGCTTATTAGGCAAATCGGGCCTTGCATAGTAGGCTGAAAAGTGCATTCTGGCTACTAGGTACGACATATATATATATATATATATATATATATATATATATATATATATATATATATATATATATATATATATATATATATATATATATATATATATATATATATATACAGCAGGGTACAGTAGGGAATCGACACTGTTGTTTGGGGAACATGAAGTTGTTTCTGCAGGTGTCCAGCAGGGAGACCCACTTGCCCCTTTTCTTTTCTGCATGGCAGCTAAAGAGGTCACAAGCAGGTTGTCCAGCGAATTCAACATCTGGTTCCTGGAGGATGGCACCCTAGCAGGGACACAGGAATCCCTGCTAGGAGATCTTCAGTTAGTGAAATTGAAGGGAGAGGAACTAGGCCTTACACTAAACCCATCAACGTGTGAAATCATCTCATCGAGCCAACCATTCATAGATGTAGTACGAACCTTATTGCCAGGAGCCCCAGTGATCGCTCCCACCGACAGTGTGCTGCTAGGGGGCACCTCGATCTGGTCTCGAACGCCATTGAGGTAGTCCTCGAAGAAAAGCTGAAAGACCTGAGGAGGATGGAGGAAAGAATAGGGGCTTTGGACGCTCACGATGCTTTGTATCTTCTTACAAAGTGCTTTGCCCAGACTTTGCACTTTGTCTTTGGTAAAATGCTATGCCCAAGGTTACTATCCGAGTGCCGGCGGTGGGGTGGTTCAAATAGCCTCGGCTATCACCTCATTATGTCCGGTCGTGATGGTCAAGTGGATTAAGGCGTCTTGTACATACCAGTTGCGTTGCTCCTGGGAGTATGGGTTCGAGTCACTTCTGGGGTGTGAGTTTTCAGTTGCATATTGTCCTGGGGACCATTCAGGCTTGTTCGCATATATATATATATATATATATATATATATATATATATATATATATATATATATATATGTCGTACCTAGTAGCCGGAATGCACTTCTCGGCCTACTATGCAAGGCCCGATTTGCCTAATAAGCCAAGTTTTCCTGAATTAATATATTTTCTATAATTTTTTTCTTATGAAATGATAAAGCTACCCATTTCATTATGTATGAGGTCAATTTTTTTTTATTGGAGTTAAAATTAACGTAGATATATGACCGAACCTAACCAACCCTACCTAACCTAACCTAACCTATCTTTATAGGTTAGGTTAGGTTAGGTAGTCGAAAAAGTTAGGTTAGGTTAGGTTAGGTAGTCGAAAAACAATTAATTCATGAAAACTTGGCTTATTAGGCAAATTCGGCCTTGCATAGTAGGCTGAGAAGTGAGTTCTGGCTACTAGGTACGACATATATATATATATATATATATATATATATATATATATATATATATATATATATATATATATATATATATATATATATATATATATTTATATATATGTCGTACCTAGTAGCCAGAACGCACTTCTCGGCCTACTATGCAAGGCCCGATTTGCCTAATAAGCCAAGTTTTCCTGAATTATTATATTTTCTCTAAATTGTTTCTTATGAAATGATAAAGCTACCCCTTTCATTATGTATGAGGTCATTTTTTTTTTATTGGAGTTAAAATTAACATAGATATATGACCGAACCTAACCAACCCTACCTAACCTAACCTAACTTATCTTTATAGGTTAGGTTAGCTAAGGTTAGGTAGCCGAAAAAGTTAGGTTAGGTTAGGTTGGGTAGGTTAGGTAGTCGAAAAACAATTAATTCATGAAAACTTGGCTTATTAGGCAAATCGGGCCTTGCATAGTAGGCCGAGAAGTACGTTCTGGCTACTAGGTACGACATATACATTATATATATATATTAGTATATTTTGGTAGCAGTCTTTCCTGTAGACATATATTATTAAATATGACCGAAAAAGTAAGATTAATAATTCTAACACGAATTTTCTCTATCTTTCTTATAAATAAATAAATAAATAAATAAATAAATAAATGTTTATATAGGTAAGGTACATACATACATGAAATTTTTTACAAAGATTGGTGGACTTATAGATAGAGCTAGTACATACAATGCCTAAAGCCACTATTACGCAAAGCGTTTCGGGCATGAAAAACTTAAATGACTAAAGCTTAATACTAATTGAGGATAAAGAGTAAAATGAAAACAAGAAATGAAAACATAGCTGAAAAAGCAGCACAAATACAATTCTGTCGACTAACAGCGCTCTTTAAAAAAAACAGACATTGGTTGACAATAGAGGGGTAAGGTAGGTTACAGGGAATTTATTAGGTATTGGCTTCGTTTTTATCTTAAACTGGTTGAGAGAGGTATAGTCTTTAACATGGTTGGGAAGGTCATTCCGCATTCTGGGCCCCTTGATTTGTAGAGCATTTCTAGTTTGATTAAGTCGTACTCTAGGAATATCAAAACTGTAATTATTTCTGGTGTGGTGCTCATGGGTTCTGTTACAACCTTCTATGAAGCTTTTGAGGTCAGGATTGGCATTACAGTTTAGCGTTTTATATATGTATAATACACATGAGAGAATGTGCAGTGACTTAATGTCTAACATATTCAGAGATTTGAGTAGGGGTACCGAGTGATGTCTGGGGCCAGAGTTGGATATTGTCCTAATAGCAGCTTTGTGTTGAGTAATTAGAGGACGTAAATGATTTTGGGTAGTAGAGCCCCAAGCACAAATACCATAGTTAAGATATGGATAGATAAGGGAGTAATAGAGAGTAATAGAGAGGTGCAGTCTATAGAATTCCTAACACTGATGTGTCCGAATTCAACTCAAACCTTAGAAATCTAATACTTGATAACAGACTGAACAAAAACCATCTAATTATCGCAGGGGACTTTAATATTGACCTCTGCGAGCCTGAACACCCTACTGCTGTTAGCTTCCTCAACTGTATGAATTCCTGCTTCCTCATACCCTTAATCACTAGACCTACTAGAATCACTGATAGCACTGCCACGACTCTAGATCACATCTGGACAAACATAACCTCTCCGCTTACTTCAGGTATAATCACCTTAGCACTACAGACCATTACCCCACATTTCTCTTAACTAACATTAGCAAACCACCTCTAGAGTCAAGAGAGTTACGTTTTAGACTGCACAATGAAACTGCTATAGACAATTTTATAACTGCTGCTGATAATGTCAACTGGGAGTCCGAGTTAGGTAACATAGAGGACATCAACCAAGCAGTGCAATCTTTTCTTCAAAAAACTCTTAGCCTTTATAACACCCACTGTCCTATACTTACAAAACAAGTCACAACCAAAAGGCTTAATAATCCCTGGCTTACAAAGGGAACACTTAAATCCATTAATAAAAAACATGACCTTGAGAAGAAGTATAGGTTAGGAATTGTCTCCAAAGAATTCTCAAAGAATTACTCATTATTGCTATCTAAGATAATTAGACGAGCCAAAACTAAATACTACGAAGATAAATTTACCCAAATAAAGAGCAACATTAAACAAACTTGGAGCACAATTTCACAAATATTGGGATCAAAGAAGTCTTTAAATAACAAACCAACACTCCTGTCCAATAACGATGGTCAGCTTTCAGCCTCTGATTCTGCTATTGAGTTCAATAGGTTCTTCTCTTCCATTGGGTCATCCCTTGCAAATGATATTACATCTTCCAGTACTGACATTAAGGACTATCTTACAGGTAATTATCCACAGTCTCTGTACCTAAAGCCTATTAATTCCACTGACGTCAATGAGATAATCCTTTCCCTTAAAACCAAGTCTAGTGCCCTTGAGGAGATACCAACTTTAATTTACAAAAAAGCCTCCAGATCTTTAGCCCCTGCTATTGCTTTGCTCTTCAACAAGTCACTTGAACTCCAAACATTTCCAGATATTCTAAAAAAAGTGAGAGTAACGCCTGTCCACAAATGTGGTGATCTCACAGATGTTAACAACTACAGACCTATATCAATCCTGCCAAACTTGTCAAAAAATTTTGAAAAACTAATCTACAAGCAGCTTTACTCTTATCTAGCCAAACACAATATACTTAGCTCTTGCCAATATGGCTTCAGACCCAAAAAAAGCACTAACGATGCACTTATTTGTAGGATTAACTTGATACATACAGCTCTTGATAAAAATGAGTTCCTTGTTGGGTTATTTGTGGACCTGAACTTACCTAACCTAACTTACCTACATTTACCTAACTTACCTACATTTACCTAACTTAACCTGCTTAACCTAACTTTACCTATCCTAACTTACCTAACTTATCCTGCTTAACCTAACTTACCTACATTACCTAACTTAACCTTCTTAACCTAACTTACATAACTTAACCTAACTTACCTAACTTAACCTAGCTTACCTACATTTACCTAACTTAACCTGCTTAACCTAACTTTACCTATCCTAACTTAACTTACCTAACTTATCCTGCTTAACCTAACTTACCTACATTACCTAACTTAACCTGCTTAACCTAACTTACATAATTTAACCTAACTTTACCTATCTTACCTAACTTAACATTCATAACCTAACTTTACCTATCCTAACATAACTTACCTTACATTACCTATCTTACCTAACTTTACCTAACGTACATAACTTAACCTGCTTAACCTAACTTATATAACTTATCTTACCTATCCTAACGTAACCTAACTTGCTTTACCTAACTTAATCTTACATTCCCAAACTGATGTATCCTAACTTATCTAGTCCAGCCAGACATGATCTAACTTACATAATTATTCCTGCTTGTCTTTTGTGTTTCGTCAATCATTGTCTCATATTCATTTACTCATTTCAAGGGTTAATTTCTCAAATGGACATTTTTGCATTTCAAGTGTTATTTGTTTAAGATTAGGTGTCTAACCATTTCAAAGGATTTTTGTTATATATGGGAATTTACTCGTTTCAAGGGCAAATTTCTCAAATGGTCATTTTTGCAGATCAAGGGTTATTTGTTAAAGTTCCTCAAGTTGCTCATAAGTTGTATTTATTATGTTAGTTATCATTTATTCTTATTCCCCAACCCCTTAACCTAACCTCTTGTAATCTTAGTGTATTTAGTAGGTTCTATCATATGTTGTTATTCTCCATCCCTTTAACCTAACCTTTCAGATGTAGTTTATTGTGTTTTTTGACGTATTTGTTGAATATATTATCCTTTAACCTAACCTTTCAGATGTAGTTTTGTTTCTCCTTTTTGTATATTTTTTTACCCAAACCCACCATCCCACTTAACCTTCTTTCCTTCTTTTACTTTGTTTCTCCTACTCCTTCTAACCCCCCCTTTCTATCTCTCCCTTATTCTCTCTCTTCCTCCCCCTCTCTCACTCATTTGCTCAAATGCTCTCTTGTTTCTCAAATTCAAGTCTTAATGCTCCCATTCTCTCACCCTCACTCTCATTCACTTAGTTTTTCTTTTCTCCTCTTTTCATGCTCTCACTCACTTGCTCTCTTGTTTTTCTCAATTTTCAAGTCTTAGTAGATCTGATTCTTTACTATTGTAATTTTATTATTACTAAGATAAAGAATGAACTTATATGTGAAAACAAAGTAAAAGAAGGAAAGAAGGTTAAGTGGGATGGTGGGTTTGGGTAAAAAATATATACAAAAAGGAGAAACAAAACTACATCTGAAAGGTTAGGAAAAGGATAATATATTCAACAAATACGTCAAAAAACACAATAAACTACATCTGAAAGGTTAGGTTAAAGGGATGGAGAATAACAACATATGATAGAACCTACTAAATACACTAAGATTACAAGAGGTTAGGTTAAGGGGTTGGGGAATAAGAATAAATGATAACTAACATAATAAATACAACTTATGAGCAACTTGAGGAACTTTAACAAATAACCCTTGATCTGCAAAAATGACCATTTGAGAAATTTGCCCTTGAAACGAGTAAATTCCCATATATAACAAAAATCCTTTGAAATGGTTAGACACCTAATCTTAAACAAATAACACTTGAAATGCAAAAATGTCCATTTGAGAAATTAACCCTTGAAATGAGTAAATGAATATGAGACAATGATTGACGAAACACAAAAGACAAGCAGGAATAATTATGTAAGTTAGATCATGTCTGGCTGGACTAGATAAGTTAGGATACATTAGTTTGGGAATGTAAGATTAAGTTAGGTAAAGCAAGTTAGGTTACGTTAGGATAGGTAAGATAAGTTATATAAGTTAGGTTAAGTTATGTACGTTAGGTAAAGTTAGGTAAGATAGGTAATGTAAGGTAAGTTATGTTAGGATAGGTAAAGTTAGGTTATGAATGTTAAGTTAGGTAAGATAGGTAAAGTTAGGTTAAATTATGTAAGTTAGGTTAAGCAGGTTAAGTTAGGTAAGTTAGGTTAAGCAGGATAAGTTAGGTAAGTTAAGTTAGGATAGGTAAAGTTAGGTTAAGCAGGTTAAGTTAGGTAAATGTAGGTAAGTTAGGTTAAGTTAGGTAAGTTAGGTTAAGTTATGTAAGTTAGGTTAAGCAGGTTAAGTTAGGTAATGTAGGTAAGTTAGGTTAAGCAGGATAAGTTAGGATAGGTAAAGTTAGGTTAAGCAGGTTAAGTTAGGTAAATGTAGGTAAGTTAGGTTAGGTAAGTTAGGTATGATAGGTAAGGTAAGTTATGTTAGGATAGGTAAAGTTAGGTAAGATAGGTAAGATAAGGTAAGTTATGTTAGGATAGGTAAAGTTAGGTTATGAAGGTTAAGTTAGGTAAGATAGGTAAAGTTAGGTAAGATAGGTAAGGTAAGGTAAGGTGTCTGAAATACAGAGGGTAAAAATTTCAGGGAAATTGATGGGTTATTTACAAAGATACGAAAGAGAACTAAGGTGGGGACGAGAGCTGGAGCTCAGTAACTGACTTGATCTTATTTACTAACTTTGAAGTATGTCTGCTTTAAATTTCGGGGGAAATTGATCTGTTACTAACGATCTTGTACAAATGAACTAAGCTGGGGGACAAGAGCTAGAGTTTGATAATTGTTTGGATTTTAATACGTTTGAAATAGCTGTGTTTTAAATCTCGAAGAAAATGATTGGATACTAAAGAAGATGTATTAGTAAAACTAAGGTGGGAACGTGAGCTAGTCCCTGACTTTGTTTATATATGTAAAACTGAATAGTTTAATGAAAAGGAACTATGAATGAACAATATGAAGGAGAGGGACGGTCCAGATATTATTATGGAGAAGATAAGATAAGATTACCGAGGTGACCTGAAGGCCGCGTCTGGCTGACGGTCTAAAAGTAAACACAGGTGCGGCGACAGATTGTGAGGTAAGGGGGGAGGGAGGGGTGTGATGTAGGAGCAGGAGATGAAGGGGGAGGGAAAGGTGAGGGAGGGGAGGGGAATGGCAGGGAAATGAATCAGATATATAGCAATATACTAGTTTCTAAGTAAGAAACAAATAAGAACTTTTAACAAAACTCGTATGACATTATTTCATGATAAGAACTTTAACAAACTTCTAAGTCTCGGAAATTATTTTCATCATAAGAACTTTAACAACTTCTAAAATCTGTGACTGACAAATTTACCTGAAAACCCCGGCTCACAAGCGGAATATTGAACCTCAAAACCCTGGCTCACAGACACGATATTTCCCAGAAAACAAAAATTCGTTTGTGAGTCGTACGACTCACAGGGGATCTCTGGCCTGAAAAAAAAAAATGTTCTGTGGCACATCCCTACTACTCACCACCACTATCACCACCCCACCACCACCACCACCACCATCACCACTACCATCACCACTACCATCACCACTACCATCACCACTACCATCACCACTACCACCCCACTACCACCCACACTACCATCACCACTACCATCACCACTACTACCCCACTACCATCACCACTACCATCACCACTACCACCCCACTACCATCACCACTACCATCACCACTACCATCACCACTACCACCCCACTACCACCCCACTACCATCACCACTACCATCACCACTACTACCCCACTACCATCACCACTACCACCCCACTACCATCACCACTACCATCACCACTACCATCACCACTACCACCCCACTACCACCCCACTACCATCACCACTACCATCACCACTACTACCCCACTACCATCACCACTACCATCACCACTACCACCCCACTACCATCACCACTACCATCACCACCACTACCCCACTACCATCACCACTACCATCACCACTACTACCCCACTACCATCACCATTACTACCCCACTACCATCACCACTACTACCCCACTACCATCACCACTACCCCACTACCATCACCACTACCATCACCACTACCCCACTTCCATCACCACTACTACCCCACTACCATCACCACTACCATCACCACTACTACCCCACTACCATCACCACTACCATCACCACTACTACCCCACTACCATCACCACTACCCCACTACCATCACCACTACCCCACTTCCATCACCACTACCATCACCACTACTACCCCACTACCATCACCACTACCATCACCACTACTACCCCACTACCATCACCACTACCCCACTACCATCACCACTACCCCACTACCATCACCACTACCATCACCACTACCCCACTACCATCACCACTACCATCACCACTACTACCCCACTACCATCACCACTACTACCCCACTACCATCACCACTACCCCACTACCATCACCACTACCCCACTACCATCACCACTACCATCACCACTACTACCCCACTACCATCACCACTACCCCACTACCATCACCACTACCCCACTACCATCACCACTACTACCCCACTACTACCACCCCACCACCACCCACCACCAAGAAGCTGGGCATTATGAGCTACAGTAACTGTAACCCCCCCCCCCCCCCCCCCCGTAGTCACTAACAAGAAAACACTAACAACCAGGTAACGCTCCTGCCCCTGTAACTCAGTGATCACTTTAAATAGTCAACGCTCAACCAAAAAGTCCATGAGCACCGCTCCTGTGCCAGATAAGGCCACTACAGGCTCACTATAGCTCGTGCTACTTGCCCCGCTCCTGTGTCCGGTAAGTTATGGGCTCACCATAGCCCGTGCTACTTGGAACCTGTTCCGAGTAGCCGAATCTGTAACAACAACAACAAGAAGTCCCTGGGTTCGCTTCCTGCAGCAGGACAACAACGTTTGGGCACGCATCCTTTCGGCTGATGTCCCTATTCCCCCTAGCAGCAAATAAGTACCCGAGAGTCTGATGAATGTTGTTACATCCTAGAAAGGTCACGAGTTGACCTTGACCCTTGGTTAAGTGCCTTGCAGTCTTTTTGTCCCTTACAATGGGGAAAACCCCTATCAAACGCGGGAATTCATTGGCTGATAAAACAGGTCGTAGTTGAATAAGGTCTAACCTCTTTGTGGTTGAACCAAAGCCACGAAGATAAGATATCATGGAGGGAGGGACCGTTTACAGCGTCCCTAGAGCTCTACCTGACTCCCCGGGATATTTTAGCGAGGGCGTCTTCCTTCAGGGGGTCGAGGAGGGGCTCTAATATCGAAGTCCCGAGCACAAGCTTGAGGTGGAGGGCGCCGTAGGTGGATTCACTAAAAGGGTGACCGCTAGATTAGTCCCGCCCATTATATCAATGTTATCTAAGCGTGCGGCGCCCTTGGCCCGCTGTGGTGATGGTTTATGTAGTCTGGGGGGCCGTACACCTGCAGGAGGGCCGCGCCGTGGTGTAGACACCCATACCAGCCCATCTCACTTAGGTGCCGACCCGAAGTGATTTGTGTCGACCTTCAGCGACTGCCATCGACCTAGAGAGAGCCAGGGTGTCTCCTGGCAGCCTGACTACTGGTGACCTGCAATATCCTACCATGATTTTAACCAAACACCTGCCCTGCTTCCTCCTCTATTTAGGTTAGTTTACACACCCGCTTGCCTCTTAGAGTATCCTCGGGTTATACAGGAACTGGTAACTGACGCTACAAAGTGATCCTGGTTGATCGCTAATGACCTAATGATCATTACAGGAATAACCATTGTATTAAAGAAAGATTTTTGTCCAAAAGGTAAAGCTAGCGTGTAATAAGGTTGAGCATACGCACGTCAACCGAGATCTGCAGGTTGGGTTCATGTTCCTCACCAGAACACATCTGCTGCTGTGTCTCATTGTTAACACTTCGCTATTGTTTGGCAGCTGGTGCTAGAGGTGGCGGGATGGGCGAGACCAGCACCACCGCCTGGGCCTCCTTCAACACCCACGACGTGACGCTGGAGGGCCACCAACGCCACAATACTACTGTGTCCCTCATCATCAGGTCAGAATATATGTATTTATCGCTGTGTTTAGCGTGTGTCACCTGCTGTAGGTAGTAGCTCCACGTCCCGTCAGATAGAGAAGTGTCATAGTTTGTGTTACCTTCTGATTCAAAAGTTGGGGAAAGAGTTTAAAAGCCTATCATGTACGAATGATCATGTATGAATGTGCTGATGAGCGATAATTTTTCACCCGCAAAGGGCCAATATCTTACTTATAGATCTTACTTATATAAAAGATTCTTATAGATTCTCTTGTTGTAGGTTGACCCAGCAAGCAATATTATCTTCACTAAATATAGGGCAACCGAACCTCAGAAGGTTATAATATTCAGCGCCGTAATGGCCACGTGAGCAACACAAATTTGCTCACGTGGCTAAATCAAGAGTCATGTGGTCGAGTGATTAAGGTACCAGGAACGCCAAGGTGCATAGCGCTTTTGGCTATCTGGGTTCGAATCCTTCTGGGATGTGGAGTTTTCAGTTGCATATTGGCTTGGGGACCATTCAAGCTTGTTCGCATAATATATATGTATATATATATACATATATATTATAATCTCAATTTAATTTATTTCTTTATTATGCACCCCATATCCATTACTGTAGCCGGTGTTGGAAAGGGTTACAGAGGCACATAATGGGTTCAGGAACTGAACCTCATAGTTCATTTAGCTGAGCAAGTGACTCAGTGATTGTTATTTATCATAACCAAGATTTATATTATTCTTATTAATATTCCAGTGGAACCCTGAAGGAGTGCTTGAACGTAAGCTTCACGTACGATCCGGAGCACCCCAGCATAGAGCCCCTGGACGGCTTCCCCGTGTGCCCGCCTCTCTTGATGGCCAACTGCGACTTCCCCGGACACCGTCTAGCGCCCGGCCGCGGACCGGACAATGATCTACGGTTGACCAACTTACCCGCTCACAGCACCTTACAGGATCCCCTGAGGATGCGCTCATCACGGACACACCTGTGGGTGCTGCTTAGAGGGTACCTGCGGGAGGAGAAGCGGCAGGCGAGAAGCCCATCGCTTCGTCAGGAGCCGGACACTGTGGTAGTGAATGTGACGCTCTGCAGTCGTTGGGTCGGTAAGACCGTCCTCGCTCTTGAAGCCGACGGTCCCGAGCTAGAGTAAGTGGCATTCTCCACAACAGTTTTAGTTAGGTTGAAATTGAAATTGAAATAAGTTTATTGATGTAAAATACACACAAAGGGATGAGGTAGCTCAAGCTATTCTCACCCCGTTCAGTACATCGTGTTAATACATACATATACACACATCACAAACAATAAACATATTACCAAACATTCTGAGAGATAAACATATACATTTCCTCCTTCACAAGTAGTATGGTATCAGACGTACACACAAATACTTTTATGACCTAGGTATACTGTATAGACAATTTGCAAGAGACATGCAGATAATTCAACAAAAAATTACAGTCTTGGTGCTTTTAGCGAATTTAGTTAAGTTTTTGCCAAACAAAATTATACAAAAAATATATACCATTTTTGTGCTGTGAATCGCTTTCAGAATAAACAATTTTTGTATTATGTTGGGATTTAAGCCTCGGGGCCAAATACTAGTATTAGCGCCTGCTGTCTCAGGGGACTGTGGATGCTTAACGCATCTCCAGTTTCTGCAAAATATATTTACAACAAATTACATCCGAGTGCGTATATGTGTTTTGCAGAAGTGTGTATAATTACCTATTTTGGCAAATCACGTAAACAGTCTTATTAAGTATACAGTTTTCAGTACAAGTCCCAGTGGTGCAGTGGTGCTGGAGCGCCACTCCGGCACATCTGCAAGTGGATGATGGAATGTGGGAAAGGGAGAGAGGGTGAGGGGGAAGGGAGATGATGGCTAGTGGGTGATGGTGGATCGTGGCAGGAAAATTTAGTATTACATCACTAATAAGTAAGGTAAAGAAATACCAGTTAGCTCTAATTATTTATTTCCAAAACCATATACAAATTTAGGAGAGGCACGAGGCTACAGCGTTTATAAGGCGGTGACTGAAAATACATCTTATTTAACTATATCTGTATTCCTTTAAAAGATACTGAGGCGTCTCAAGTACAGTAGTAGTAGTAGTAATTCTGTTGTTAATGTTACAGTGTAAGTGATGCCTTCATACGGGTGTCTGTGCTCCACTACCCGGGGCTGCAAGTGCTGAGTGAGGTGCTAGGCTGGACCTACACCATCATCTGGGACGTCTCCTTCCTGCCGCAGATGTGGCTCAACTGGAGAAGAAAAAGGTCAGTTCAGCCATTATTGCCTGAAACGGTGAGCATAATTACTGCCTTCATAAAAATACAAAACAAAATGTAAGTGCGCACTCTATTTGTGTCCGTAACCCGTTCCACTATGATCAAGAGGATGAATAAAACGTGCATAATAAACATAATAAACCAAACTAAATGGATTATTGACTAACAAATGCGTTCATTTTGCTAATGATGCACGGTAATGGACTAATTTAATAAGCTTGCAGTTGCTGTCCATCATAATCTGGTCAGTAGGATAGCCTCTCCATGAAATAGATTTGATAATTCCGGGTCATGAGCTAACATGTTGTTGTGTTGTGTGGGAATGTGTGTGCGGTGGCGGCAGTGTGGAAGGTCTTAGCATGGACAATGTTGTCCTCAACCTTGTCGCGTTCATGTACTACATGTTCTTCAACGTGGGTCTCTACGCCATCCCTCTCCTCCAGGTATGTCCATCCCTCTCCTCCAAGTATAGTCATCCCTCCCCTTCAAGTATAGTCATCCCTCCCCTCCAAGTATAGTCATCCCTCCCCTCCAAGTATATTTATCCCTCCTCTCCAAGTATAGTCATCCCTCCCCTCCAAGTATATTATCCCTCCTCTCCAAGTATAGTCATCTCTCTCCTCCAGGTATAGTCATCCTTCCCCTCCAGGAATACATCTCTCCCCTCCAAGTATAGTCATCCCACCCCTCCAAGTATAGTCATAACTTCCCCTCTAAGTGTCTGTAGCATGCAGCTTATGCCTCTAACTAAATACAGTACAACTTATATTATAACTATTTTTGTTAATACAACTAACGACCTAATTTCTTTAAAAAATCTTCACATGCAAATACAAATATATTAAACTTCATTCAATACAAATTCATAATATTATGGATGCCATTCAGTGAAACTCTTGAGTAAATTTGCAGAATATCCATCGTGGATCAAAAGTAAACTATGAGTTTGAAAAAAAATACAGTGGCAGTGTGGTGGGACTGCCTTAATATTTCCTCAATATTGGAATTGTGTTTTTCACATGAGGCTTTTCAGCCAGCCCGTCCTCTCGAGTTGTTCTAAATTCGTCAATGTGTCTACATCTCTGTGTACAGGGTCAGTTTAGCGAGCGGTACCCAAGGGAGGTGAACCACGTCCGGCTCAATGATGTGGTCTTTGCTGCGTATGCCTTCGGTACGGAGCTTCTCCTCGCTCTGCAGTGTGTCTTGTATAAGGTATGGAGTCATAGTATAAGGTATGGAAGGATGGGTGTCGGTATAAGCCATAAGGTATGGAAGGCTGGGTGTCGGTATAAGCCTTAAGGTATGGAAGGCTGGGTGTCGGTATAAGCCTTAAGGTATGGAAGGCTGGGTGTCGGTATAAGCCTTAAGGTATGGAAGGATGGGTGTCGGTATAAGCCTTAAGGTATGGAAGGCTGGGTGTCGGTATAAGCCTTAAGGTATGGAAGGCTGGGTGTCGGTATAAGCCATAAGGTATGGAAGGATGGGTGTCGGTATAAGCCTTAAGGTATGGAAGGCTGGGTGTCAGTGTGAGGTTGGGAGTATTACATTAGTATTTACAAGGCCCGTTATTATAGTTATCGAGCAAGTCCAAATTAACCTAACCAACCAAACCCTATCTTGCCTAATCCAAGAAAGCTTTTTATATTTATTCTATGAAATTAAGGATAAATTTGTAGTTATTTAAAGACCCGTCCACGTGCATGAAACTAATGTCACTCGGACTGTGAACTGAAATTGAACATTATATGGAATGTTGAATCTCAGCTGAAAATTTAAATTGGTGAAAGGCAGTTTACTTTGTCTTCCTTGAGTAGCGTGGGGCCGGGCAGGCGGTGTCCTGGCCGTGTAGAGCCCTGGTGACGGCGGCCCTGGGGGCGGTGGCCACCACCTGCGTCCTGGCCGGCCTGGGAGTCGTCTGGTGGCTTGACGTCTTCTACCTCATGTCCTACCTCAAGCTTGGCCTCACCCCGCTCAAGTACACACCTCAGGTACGTCCCATTAACACACTCTGTACTTATGCTTGGGGAGCCTCACGGTAGAATATATTGATAGCTGTGTAGACGAAGGTGTGAAGGGGCACTTTAATATAGGATTGTAGTCGACAGGTGGGTCGGACAACATATATCAAAACTGCCTGCTGGCATCACCTGTCTGTCTCTGTTTACTTGCCTGTCTCTGTCTAGGAAGAGTTTGTGCTATATATATATTCCAGTACCTGACAAGTGTTAAGCCTTTCCAGAGCTACATGGCATGTGTTTTCTGACTCTGGGTATAGTCAGAGGTGTATAGTCTAGTATAGTCTAACAAGTAATCATTTCATTACTGTATGTCATATTAGGGTCCCAGTTCTCTCAGTTGGGTTCGTTCTCGACACACAATCAAGAATTCCGGGTTCGAATTCTGGGCGGGACAGATATGGTTTGGCACATTTCCTTTCACCTTCCTAGGTGAAAGGAAATATTTCCTTTCCTAGCAGTCAGAAGGTACTCAGCTTGTATTCACCTAGTTGTGCGTCTGATCTTTCGGCCCGCCTCTGAACTGTCAATCAATCAACTGTTACTAACTACTATTTTTTTCACACACTCCATCAGGAAGCAGCCACTTGCAACTGTCTAACTCCCAGGTACCCATTTACTGCTAGGTAACAGGGGCATTAGGGTGAAGGATGCTCAACTCTGCCCATTTGTTTTTCCGCCGGCTGCCGGGATCGAACTCTGGTCCCTAGGAACACGAGTCTAGAGCGCTGTCTACTCAGCCAGCCAGCCCCTGAGTGGGGTTGCATCCTGGGCGGGGTCAGTAATTCGATCTTGGGGGAGGGACACCTCGATATATGCCTAACGTGTATGAATATACTCTAGCTTCCTGTCCCCCAACACAATGAATTATTAAATTATTTATTTTGTCGGTATTGCTCGGTTTAGATATGCAAGATAATAATGACAATTTTCCCACTCGAACTTGCACTCCAAATTTTACACTATTGGTTTTAATTGACTAATTGTAATGTTGCATGTTGTGTTGAGGCGTATGTGAACTACAAGAGGAAGAGTACAATAGGCTTCAGTATCGCTAGCGTGCTGATGGACCTGGCTGGTGGTGTCCTGTCTCTAGCACAGATGTTTATCCTTGCTGCCAACATTGGTAAGTGAAGTTCTTCCAAAATCATATACAGTACTAGCTCTATCTATAAATTCAACATCATGTTTGTAAATCAACTATGTATATACTTTTCCTTAATAAAAAATTTAATTTAATTCAATTTAATTTATTCTGTAGTATGGGGCAAATTTTAACATTATCCATTTGAGGTTTCACTAGAGCAAGGTAAAGACCTGCTTGAAACATTAGGCATGTTAGTCTATATCAATACAAGGTGGTATTTAATGGGAAAATTAAACAAATTTACTGTATTTGGCAAAATGCAGAGAACAGCTTTCAATTATTTAAGAATACTGGTTGAAATATATGCAGCTACTGTATAGCAATAATCGGACTCGCTGCCGGCGCCATTGCTAGTTGACCGCACACGGATTTGTTCCTGGAAAAACTCACGATTCTGAGCACCCATCAGCTCCATTCGTCGCGGTTTTGTGAGGAAGAATACATCAGTACTCCAAGACCCAGACAATATCTTGTTTTGAAGGAAACAATTCCGATTTCGTCTACAATTGACGGAGAAACAACGTTGTTGATTACCTGCTGCCCAGCTGACTGGTATTCTTCGCAACCCAGTACGCAGGCGACCCAAACTCTCGTACCGCACTTTTTTTTGTTGTTTTCTTTTTTTTTGAGGACCGTATCACTGACCAGGTCACTTAGAGTCCTACCCTGAAGGGCGAGGCGATACCCTGCGGGCAGCGCCACAAGGGGGCACCTTAGAA
Organism: Procambarus clarkii; assembly: GCF_040958095.1. Taxonomy (NCBI): domain Eukaryota; kingdom Metazoa; phylum Arthropoda; class Malacostraca; order Decapoda; family Cambaridae; genus Procambarus; species Procambarus clarkii. The sequence goes on from NC_091158.1 coordinate 1,624,586, forward strand.
GGTGTACTGAGCCTGACAGGGAAAGGTAGACCAAAAGCTCTTTTAGGTGTTAGGTATCCCTGATTCCACCTGGGGGAATCATTCTACGACCTCCGTTGGAGGGGAATGAATTTCTCCAGGCCTAGGAGTGTCTCAGGCATTAGGTAGGGCAGTGATTCGGTTCTCACTACGTGGAGAGAGTCATGGGGAAGGCTAAGAGAAAGAGGAAATGGAGGCAGCTTTCAGACGAGGAGGGCCGGTGGACCGATGTGCAGCAGGCACCGAAGAAAACTGCTATCGAGGCTTCACCACTTGCTTCTACCAGCAAGACAGCAGACGTAATGGACCTAGAGAGGACAGCATTAGTCACACACCAGCCAGTGTCAGACAATGTACCTCTCTCCACAGCCCAGTCACAGGTAACAGTATGAGACAGGAGAGGACAGCATTAGTCACACACCAGCCAGTGTCAGACAATGTTTCTCTGTCCACAACACAGCCACAGGACGACAGCATGAGACAGGAGAGGACACCACCAGTCACACACCAGCCATCGCCAGACTCTGCACATCTTCCAAAATTCAAGATAATGCAGACAGACCACTTTCCTTCAGCATATGGAGTAGTAACGGCAATGGAAAAAGAACAACCAGAGCTCAAACTTTCCATTACAGTCAACCTGAAAGGAGAAATAATAATGACACCACAAGACCAACAGACTGCAAATTACTTAGAAAAAGTAAGAGTCCTGCAAGGGAAACCTGTATGCTTGGAAAAGCTGGACCCTTCAGAAAGACGCACACGAGTCGTGCTTTTGGGATACCCAATCGACTTTTTCCTGGATCCAGTACTAGAACACAAGCAAATCCTGAATGTGGAACCATTCCGACAGAACATACCGACAGAGACCATACGTCCCAGAACCCCTGCGCTGCTTCAGGTGTCAGAAATACGGCCACCAACAATCACGCTGCACCGGACAGGAGACATGCGGAGTGTGCAGCCTGAGACATCCAACCAAAGACTGTATAGACAAGCACAAGGCAAACCAGACCACAACAGCCAAATGTCCAAATTGAGGAGGCAAGCATCATGCCTGGAGCACAACCTGCTCTGCACGGAAAGAAAAAGTGCAGACTGCTCAGGCCAGGATAAACACACAGACCAGCACTACATACACCAACACCAACGTCTGGAACACTCGTGCACAGCCACAACACACACACACTCTCACAGAGCAAAATTTCCCGAATCTATTAATTCCAAATCAGAAAATACACAAAAGTGCTGCAGAAATACAGCAAATGCAAAAGAGCAAAAAACAATTACTTTCGGAATCAACACAACAGATATACAGTTTTACCACCGAGGTCCAGCTGAAAAACATCGTGAAGATCATGGCAGAGACCATTATCAATTCCCTACAGATGACGCAGAACGCCTCACAACAACAGACTCAAGAAATCACTTGTGTGATAATGGACAAGATCGTGCAGCAGATACAGACTTTCAACAACAGTCGGGTAGTCAAGACACCAGAACATCAACATTTACAAAAGCAACTGCAAGAAGCAGTGACTACCCAAAATCAACAGAATCTTACAACACAAGAGACAGACAACAACAGCCATTGCAGTCTGATATGCAACAACACCAACAAAGACGTATTGAACAGCAGAGATGCACAGGTTCCAACAACACAAGAAACAGCCACGAGCAATCAAGGCAGTCCGACATGCAGCAATACCAACAACAAAGTGATGGACCAAAGTTATGCACAGACTCCAACAATGCCGGGGATGACCACGAACAATCAATGCAGTCCGATTTGCAGTGACACGACTTGCGAGGTGGAGAATATAGAGGTCGATCCCGAAGAGGAGTTCTGGTAGAACAGGCAACACCAACCGAAACCGTCGTCTGGCCATTACAAATACTGCAGTGGAACATACAAGGTCTTGGAAATAAAAACCACACACTTCAGGAGGCTGCAATCAGCACGAAAGCAGATATAATCGTTTTGGAAGAAACTCTTTTTCCCAGCCACGAAATCCTTCAGATTAGCTGGATATCAGCACTATGTTATACCGTATGAGCAGGGGAGACAAGAGGATTAATGACCCTAGTCAGGAACACCATACCCAGCAAGAAAATAGACCCAGTTTCATGTGGGGATGGAGTAGAGGTATTAACAGTAACAGTGAATGTGGCTAATATTGAGCTCCTCATATACAACGTTTACAAGCCCCCTAGACGTAAACTAGAAGCAGAGGCAGTGCTTGCCTTGGCCACGCAGGAAAATGGCGCAGGAATAAAAAAAAAAAAAAAAAAAAAAACACAACAATAATCATTTTTTCTCTGTTACAGATGATTGGGTCTCTATATTTACCGACTTCAGCAAATTTGGCCTTGGAGTAATATCTATAATATTTGATCTAATCTTTTTGAGTCAACACTACTACTACCACTACCACTTAGGGTAAGTGTTTTCTGGGAAGGTCACCCTCAGTACCTTCCCAAGCTGGTTTGGTGTTTCGGTGAGCAGAACGTATGAATTGGTGCTACTTTAGCATGAAGGAGTTAGGTGATCCACGTCAGGGAAGGCTTACAATTCCAGTTGGGCAGCAGATAGGTGTCTCTGGAATCCTTTGTAAAGGGTATTGGTGATTCAGTACAGTATGTAGAGCTACGAGCTATGGTTCATGTGGTTGGCGGTTCAGAAAAATTTCCGTAACAACTTACACAAATCGTTACAATAGTGACTGAAACAAACACGGGGGTTACATCAGTCTAAATCAAACTGTACATTTTGGTTTAAAGTGAGTAATATTTAACTTATACAGTACTAGTAATTTGGAAGATAAAAGGTTTTTCATCAGAGCAGTGACAAATATTGCTACATTTACATTACAAAAGTAGGACGATGAGAATACAATTTAAAGGACTAATAAAAACTAATCAATGAATTTATATAACAATTCATGCCATCAGCACTCGGTCAACAGATTCTAGAAATACCCGGATCAAAATCACACAGGTCAGTTTGGGTTAGGTTGAGTTAGGGTGGTGTAGGTTGGGTTAGGTTGAGTTAGGGTGGTGTAGGTTGGGTTAGGTGGAGTTAGGGTGGTGTAGGTTAGGTTGCGTTGGGGGTATGGTAGATTAGGTTAGGGTGTCATGAATGTCAGATCAGTATTTTTTTTTTTTTTTTTTTTTTTTTTTTTGAGATATATACAAGAGTTGTTACATTCTTGTACAGCCACTAGTACGCGTAGCATTTCGGGCAGGTCCCTGGAATACGATTCCCTGCCGCGAAGAATCGTTTTTTCATCCAAGTACACATTTTACTGTTGTGTTAAACAGAGGCTACAGTTAAGGAATTGCGCCCAGTAAATCCTCCCCGGCCAGGATACGAACCCATGACATAGCGCCAACCCGTTCTCACACAAGACAGCACATATATGACTTAATGCTTAAAGTCAATATGTTGAATATGAATTAGTAAATATGTGACATATTCCCAGTTACTTTTTTTCTAAGGCCCAAACTCTTCCTCACGTGCCAATTTACGTCTCACAGTATCCATCCGTCAACCTAGATAGCAGAATAGTCGTGATTGGTTCAATTATAAGGAAAATTGTAGTTTTCAGATCCCACATGGGTTGTAAAATTTACCTACTATTGTCCATGCTCTTAGAATATTACAGATCAGCTACTTCCTATTGAAGGCTCGTAGTTTTGTTTTGAGAAATATTAGTTGTTCTTAGTAAATTATAATAAGCACTAAAAATTATTACATAGAATAACAGTCCTTCGTCAATCAATATTATATACCATAGTTTGTGCTTTACAAATCTTTAAAGGATGTTTTGTAGGAACGCTAACAGAAAACGATGTTACGTTGGAATGTCTATGGGGTAAACTACTGCAAACAGGATATTATTGTGTCTACTATACCAACTATAGCTAGGATGGGTATATTGTCCACTACCACCTGTTAGGTGGGTAAGGGGTCCAATACCACCCACAGGATGGGTATGAGGGTCACATCCACCCACAGGATGAGTATGGGGACCACATCCACCCACAGGAAGGGTATGGGGTCCAATACCACCCACAGGATGAGTATGGCGTCCACTACAACCCACAGGATGGGTATGGGGCTCCAACCACCCATAGAATGAGTATGGGGCTCCAACCATCCATAGAATGGGTATGGGGTCCAATAACACCCAGTGGATGTGATTGGCGTCCATTGTCGAGCTCGAAAACCGCAGCATTCATCTCAGAACCATGCCTATTTCACGCAGATTCCTTAATAAACGTAAGAATTTTAAATGTCACAAGAAAGATAGAAATATAAGCTTCATTCTAAATACCTTACCATGGGTATATTTAAATTTAAAGCGAAGATACGTGTACTTTTATAATAGCCGAGCTCCGATCGCAGACAGATCGATCGACCGAGCAACTCTCTAGCAGAACAATGTTTATTTTACGTGAATTCGTTAATAAACATATGTGTTTTATATGTCTCAAGAAAGGCAGACATATAAGCTTCACATTAAACACTTTACCATAGACATATTTAAAGTTCTAATGAAGATACATGTATTTTAAAAATTACGGAGCTCCCACCCCGTACAGACTGAACGACAGAGCAACTCTCTCTCATATCAATGTTTATTTCACGTAAATTCATTAATAAACACAAATGTTTTATATGTCTTAAGCAAGTTAGAAATAAGAGCTTCATTTTCAATACATTACAATAGACATATTTATAGCTCAAGTGAAGATACATATGTTTTTATAGTAGCGCTCAGTAGCTTGTCGGGCATGGAGTGCAGACGCCTACGCACTTCAGATTCAGATTCAGATTCAGATTCAGATGTTTATTCAGGTAAGGTATATACATACAAGTGATGTTACATTAATGGATTGATATATAGATAGAGCTAGTACATACAATGCCTAAAGCCACTATTACGCAATGCGTTTCGGGCAAGAAAAAACATTAATATCTAGAACTTAATACTAATTGAGCATAAAGAATAAAAGATGTTGAGAACAAATACAAATAAAGATAAAAAAAAAGGGGGAACATGACTGAAAAAGCAGCACAAATACAATAGGTTGACAAACAGTGTTGATTAAAAAAAAGAAAAAAAAAAGAAAATAACAGACATGGGTTGACAATAGAGGAGTGAGGTAGATTACAGGGAATTTATTAGGTAGTGTTTAGTTTTTATCTTAAACTGGTTGAGAGAGGTACAGTCTTTAACATGGTTGGGAAGGTCATTCCACATTCTGGGCCCCTTGATTTGCAGAGCATTTCTAGTTTGATTAAGACGTACTCTAGGAATATCAAAACTGTATTTATTTCTGGTGTGGTGCTCATGGGTTCTGTTACAACCTTCTATGAAGCTTTTAAGATCAGGATTGGCATTATAGTTTAGCGTTTTATATATGTATAATACACATGAGAGAATGTGCAGTGACTTAATATCTAACATATTAAGAGATTTGAGTAGGGGTACCGAGTGATGTCTGGGGCCAGAGTTGGATATTGTTCTAATAGCGGCTTTGTGTTGGGTAATTAGAGGACGTAAGTGATTTTGGGTAGTAGAACCCCAAGCACAAATACCATAGTTGAGATAAGGATAGATAAGGGAGTAATAGAGAGTCACCAGAGCAGGGCGTGGTACATAATATCTGATCTTAGAAAGAATGCCCACAGTTTTTGAAACTTTTTTTGATATATTTAGAATGTGTCCCTGGAAATTCAGCTTGTGGTCAATGAGAATGCCAAGGAATTTGCCATCTAATTTGTTACAAATTTGGGTATTGTTTATTTTGAGATTTATAAGACTAGAGGATTTATTGCCAAACAGAATATAGAAGGTTTTGTCAATGTTAAGGGTGAGTTTGTTGGCAGTTAGCCAAAGATGGACTTTATTTAGCTCAGTATTTACTGTGGCATTTAGAGCAAGAGGGTCAGGACTGGAGTAAATGAAGGTTGTGTCGTCAGCAAATAGAATTGGTTTGAGGTGTTGGGAGGCATTTGGAAGGTCATTAATGTAGATGAGAAAGAGGAGAGGGCCAAGTATGCTGCCCTGAGGAACACCAATGTTGATGGGTAGGGTGGGAGAAATTGTATTATTCACAGAAACATATTGGAGCCTGTCAGTAAGGTAGGACTCGAGGTATTGTAGGGAGTGTCCTCTGACTCCATAATGATGTAGTTTAAGAAGAAGGTTTTGGTGGTTGACAGTATCAAAAGCTTTACGCAGGTCCACAAATAACCCAACAGGGAGCTCCTTTTTATCAAGAGCTGTATGAATCGAGTTAAGCATACTAATAAGTGCATCGTTAGTGCTTTTTTTGGGTCTGAAGCCATATTGGCAAGGGCTAAGTATATTGAGTTTGGCTAGATATGAGTAAAGCTGCTTGTATATAAGTTTTTCAAAAATTTTTGACAAGTTTGGCAGGATTGATATAGGTCTGTAGTTGTTAACATCTGTGGGGTCACCACATTTGTGGACAGGCGTTACTCTCGCTTTTTTTAGAATATCTGGAAAGGTTTGGAGTTCAAGTGACTTGTTGAAGAGCAAAGCAATAGCAGGGGCTAAAGATCTGGAGGCTTTTTTGTAAATTAAAGTTGGTATCTCCTCAAGGGCACCAGACTTGGTTTTAAGGGAAAGGATTATCTCATTGACGTCAGTGGAGTTAATAGGCTTTAGGTACAGAGACTGTGGATAGTTACCTGTAAGATAGTCCTTAATGTCAGTACTGGAAGATGGAATATCATTTGCAAGGGATGAACCAATGGAAGAGAAGAACCTATTGAACTCAATAGCAGAATCAGAGGCTGAAAGCTGACCATCGTTATTAGACAGGAGAGTCGGTTTGTTATTTAAAGATTTCTTTGATCCCAATATTTGTGAAATTGTGCTCCAAGTTTGTTTAATGTTGCTCTTTATTTGAGTAAATTTATCTTCGTAGTAATTAGTTTTGGCTCGTCTAATTATCTTAGTTAGCAATAATGAGTAATTCTTTGAGAATTCTTTGGAGACAATTCCTAACCTATACTTCTTCTCAAGGTCGTGTTTTTTGTTAATGGATTTCAGTATTCCCTTTGTAAGCCAAGGATTGTTAAGCCTTTTGCTTGTGACTTGTTTAGTAAGCCTAGGACAGTGGGTGTTATAAAGGCTAAGAGTTGTTTGTAGAAAAGATTGCACTGCTAGGTTGATGTCCCCTATGTTACCTAATTCGGACTCCCAGTTGACATTATCAGCAGCAGTTATAAAATTGTTTATAGCAGTTTCATTGTGCAGCCTAAAGCTTAACTCCCTTGTTTCTAGAGGTGGTTTGCTAATGTTAGTTAAGAGAAATGTGGGGTAGTGGTCTGTAGTGCTATCGGTGATTATACCTGAAGTAAGCGGAGAGGTTATGTTGGTCCAGATGTGATCTAGAGTCGTGGCAGTGCTATCAGTGATTCTAGTAGGTCTAGTGATTAAGGGTATGAGGAGGCAGGAATTCATACAGTTGAGGAAGCTAACAGCAGTAGGGTGTTCTGGCTCGCAGAGGTCAATATTAAAGTCCCCTGCGATAATTAGGTGGTTTTTGTTCAGTCTGTTATCAAGTATTAGATTTCTAAGGTTTGAGTTGAATACAGACACATCAGTGTTGGGAATTCTATAGACTGCACCCACAGACAGGACAGACTCGGCACCCTTGACTCTGAAGCTGGCGAAGATATACTCCCCATAGCAGTCTCTAGTTCTAATTTCTTTTAGGCATGTTAGTTCTTGGTGGTAGTAAAGAGCAGTGCCACCACCTCTCTGAAGTTGACGACAGTTGTGAATTGCTGAGTAGTTAGGCATGTTAAAGAGTTGAGTAGTATCCTCTTTCAACCATGTTTCAGTAAGTATAATAAAAGAGAATTTGTTGCCAATAGTTTCAATCAAGGCACTAACATCATCGAAGTGTTTACCTAGGGATCTAACGTTCAAATTGATTACAGAGATATTGAGATTATGAGTTAATACATTGTTTACATCATGTGCTGCAAAATATCTGCAATTTAGATCATTAAAGTGATTATTGTCATAGATAGTGGATAAGAGGTTAAGTTCTGGGTCTATACTTGACTGCATAAAAGAAGCTGATTGTAGAATCAGAAATAAGTAGAAAAAAGCTATAAAATAGGGAAAAAATATATACACAATACTGTACAAAACAAACACAAAAGGGGCTTACAGGGGTACAATGGAGTAAGGGAGTATGGCTAGGCTAGGCAACCTAGGCAATTAATGAGATTAAAGAAAAAACATGTAAACATGGACTATACAAAACACAAGATATGGAAATACAAAACAAAAAATATAAGCAAGACTAAGCAATACAAAAAAACAAAAAAACAAATTGAGCAAAAATGAGGTAGATTGCTTACGAGTACTCACAGGTACACTGTAAGTAACAATTTGCAATTTGAGATGCAGGCAAAGCCAGGGGTACAATGGAGTAAGGGAGCATGGCAAGGCTAGGCAACCTAGGTAATAAATGAAATCAAAGAAAAGTTGAATAATAAACATAGGCAAATTTAAGCTAATGATTAATAACTATAGATAGTTCAGTAATGATTGTATAATTATATATATATTGCCGATATATTGTATAATTAACAAAGATACGTAAATAAAGCCTAAAATCTTATATGCCTCCAGAAAGACCGAGATATGAACATTATTATGATTGCACCAAATGAAATATATCATGTTCGAGAACAAAGATATATCAATTTTAAATTAAGTTTCGACTCTTGCTCGGGCGAGAGAGATGGGGCGACTCTCGCCCCATCTATTGGGGATTCTGTCCACTAAAGACCCAAAGCTACTCAAACCCTCCTAGCATTATTTAGGTAATGAAGTAATATGGTATATATACTCACTATAATGTGGGTGCTGAATGCAGAACATGAGAAAACATATATTTACTCCAAACTAATGTAATTTCATTATGAAATAAGTAAATAAGTAGCATCAAAGGAAGTCGACGGTCCAAGCGTCAATGTTGTGGAGCGACTTATCCAAGATATATCGTTGTTTGGAAAGTGTTTGTTGGCATATCCAGTTGTCGCACTTCTCTGCACAAATTATCACAAATTTAAATTATAATGTTAACAAGTAGAATACATATTTTTAATAAAATCTAACATAAGTAGTCAGAAAACATTTAACATTTATTAAAAAATATATGTTTGGAAGTTAAATTTATATATTTTATTTATTTATTTATATATATATACAAGAAGGTACATTGGGTTTGTCAGAATACATTGGAGAGTACAGTATTTACACTCTTGTAAAGCCACTAGTACGCGCAGCGTTTCGGGCAGGTCCTTAATCTAACAGATAATTTTAAGTAGGTAATTTCTATCAGAATTGATAAATGACAAAGATACATTGCAAGGGAAAAATGAGATGAGAGAGCTTAGTAAGTATATTAAAGCACATTGTTATATTAAAGCTCTGATTGATTACATTGACAGCTTGATTAGTAATTTAAACAAGATTAATAGACACCATACAGCAGATTGACAGCACATATAAGACAGCAATGATCACAATGGTAAAGATGTTCAGATTGGGTACATAAAGATTGGGAGACTGGGTAGCAAAAGATACAGATAAACAAGATTTATGAACACCATACAGCAGATTGGCAGCACATATAAGAAGACATCAATGATCACAATGGTAAAGATGTTCAAATTGGGAACATAAAGGTTGGGAGATTGGGTAGCAATAGATACAGTGCAATTTTAAGGCAAAAAGTGAAAAACTATGAAGATGAAATTAGATACCTTTTAGTATTGATTTTGAATGATGTAAAAGTTGGACAGCTTTTCAATTCAGTAGGGAGTGAGTTCCATAAACTGGGTACCTTTATTTGCATAGAGTGTTTACACAGATTAAGTTTAATTCTGGGGATATCAAAGAGATATTTATTTCTTGTGTGGTGATAATGGGTCCTATTACATCTGTCCAGGAAGAGTTTCAGAGCAGGATTTGCATTTAAGAACAGGGTTTTGTAAATGTAGTTGACACAAGAGAATTTATGGAGTGAGATTATGTTTAGCATGTTTAGGGAGTTAAACAAGGGGGCTGTGTGTTGTCTGAAAGCAGAATTTGATATTATTCTGATAGCAGATTTTTGCTGGGTGATGATGGACTTGAGGTGGTTTGCAGTGGTTGAATCCCATGCACAGATACCATAGTTGAGATAGGGATAGATTAGTGCATAATATAGAGAGATGAGAGCAGAGTTAGGTACATAATATCTGATTTTGGAGAGTATACCAACTGTTTTACAGACTTTCTTAGTTATGTGTTGTATGTGGGCACTGAAATTGAGTCTCTTGTCTAGGAATAGGCCAAGAAACTTTCCATCATTTTTATTGCTAATGTTTACTTTGTCTATCTGAAGCTGAATTGCATTTGTAGATTTGCTTCCAAATAGGATGTAGTAGGTCTTTTCTATGTTAAGTGTTAGTTTGTTGGTTGACATCCATAAGTGGACTTTTTTTAGTTCATTATTAACAACATCATTTAGTGTATGTGGGTTGGGGTTGGAGTAGATGAGGGTAGCATCATCAGCAAACAAAATAGGTTTCAGAATGTTAGACACATTAGGCAGACCATTGATGTATATAAGAAATAGAAGAGGCCCCAAGATGCTGCCATGTGGCACTCCAACGGTTATTGGTAGAATGGGAGAGGTTATATTATTGATGGCTACACATTGGTGTCTATCACTAACTTCAAATCGACTTCATAGGACAATAGTTTTGTTATATATATTCGCTATTCGTTGACATGCGTTCGCTACTTAAACTACCATGTACTGTACTTATGTAAAATCTCCCATGTCTCTTCGCTCATCTCACCGAACCCTACAGGCTCTGTGATATATTGTTTAATTAAGTTGACCAGACCACACACTAGAAGTTGAAGGGACGACGACGTTTCGGTCCGTCCTGGACCATTCTCAAGTCGATTGTGAATGGTCCAGGACGGACCGAAACGTCGTCGTCCCTTCAACTTCTAGTGTGTGGTATGGTCAACATACTTCAGCCACGTTATTGTGACTCATCGCCTTGTTTAATTAATTGAGATTCACAAATAAAGCTTATAATTGTATATGTTATAAAAAAGGCAGAGCTTAGTTTAGTTCATTTATTATGCACCCCATACCCATCCTATGGGCGATAGTGGAGTGTTACAGAGGCACATAATGGGCTCAGGGACTGAGCCCCACAATTCATATAGCCAAGCAAGTTATAATCTTGATAAGCTAGTTACAAAAGTCAATGCACATTGTCACATCAACAATGGGCTCGAGACCGACCACAAGTACAGTTTATAATTTAAGCAACTGACATATATGGAGGGCTAGTGTCACAATTGATATGTTTATCCTACACATAACCCCCTCTCCCCCATCAAATGGGCAGCGGTGGATAGGTTACAATCAAGTCGTTTTTTTGCGTTTTATTCAGAGATTAGATCTTATTGGGTGAGGAAAGATATTCATATTTTAAAGAAGGCTTCTTGGCTGATGCTCTCCATTGATGGAAAATATACAACCTTTTGAAAATCAATGTTAGTTTGATCTAGATATTGTAATTAACGAAAGTATTTGTCATCAGAAAGGTAGACATATAGGCTACATTTAAAATCCTTTGTCATAAATATAACTGAAGTGAAAACGAAGATATATGCGTTTTGATAGTTACTTGATGGCTAGCTCTGAGAGTGTGAAGCCCTGCACACCAGCCAATAAATTGTATAATTAGTTTCCATATATTTTAATTAATCTTAAAAATCTATATGTCAGAAGAAAGGAAGATGTAGCCGTTAATGTGACAACATTTAAAAATATATATCTCTTAAGTTAAATAAATAATACCACCTTATCGCCTGTGTCCGGACACATGAAAACTACCTAGGTATCAGTATCCAGCCAGGCGGGGATCACAGGCTGCACAATACTGATAAATTATGTAATGCACTACTTGTGGTCGATCTCGAACCCATTTATGATGTGACGACTTATAGTGAATTTTGTAACTAGCTCATCAAGATTGTAACTTGCTTAGCTAAATGAATTGTGGGGTTCGGTCCATTCATTTTCTTTCTTTATTATGCACCCCATAATACCCATCCCGTGGGCGGTGGTGTAAAGGTTTACAGAGGCACATAATCGGTTCAGGAACTGAACCCTCTAGTTCGTTCAGCGAAGCAAATAACAATCTTTTGACGCTAGTTACAAAATTATTAATGTACACATACTTATGCATACATGTACATATACATATATACATACACATGCATATTTAATCACCCACACAAATACACACATCAGTAATCTTTTGTATCACAAGTGATTCAACAAAAGGCTCACAACAGTCACTATACAAGGCACTTTACATCTATGAAGAGTCGCACAGTTACTAGTCTTGCTCCACACCCACCCAACTGGGCGGCAGCTTTACAGTCATGTGCTCCACACCCACCCAACTGGGCGGCAGCTTTACAGTCATGTGCTCCACACCCACCCAACTGGGCGGCAGCTTTACTGTCATGTGCTCCACACCCACCCAACTGGGCGGCAGCTTTACAGTCATGTGCTCCACACCCACCCAACTGGGCGGCAGCTTTACAGTCATGTGCTCCACACCCACCCAACTGGGCGGCAGCTTTACAGTCATGTGCTCCATACCCACCCAACTGGGCGGCAGCTTTACAGTCATGTGCTCCACACCCACCCAACTGGGCGGCAGCTTTACAGTCATGTGCTCCACACCCACCCAACTGGGCGGCAGCTTTACAGTCATGTGCTCCACACCCACCCAACTGGGCGGCAGCTTTACAGTCATGTGCTCCACACCCACCCAACTGGGCGGCAGCTTTACAGTCATGTGCTCCACACCCACCCAACTGGGCGGCAGCTTTACAGTCATGTGCTCCACACCCACCCAACTGGGCGGCAGCTTTACAGTCATGTGCTCCACACCCACCCAACTGGGCGGCAGCTTTACAGTCATGTGCTCCACACCCACCCAACTGGGCGGCAGCTTTACAGTCATGTGCTCCACACCCACCCAACTGGGCGGCAGCTTTACAGTCATGTGCTCCACACCCACCCAACTGGGCGGCAGCTTTACAGTCATGTGCTCCACACCCACCCAACTGGGCGGCAGCTTTACAGTCATGTGCTCCACACCCACCCAACTGGGCGGCAGCTTTACAGTCATGTGCTCCACACCCACCCAACTGGGTGGCAGTTTTACAGTTACCTGGTGTTATTCTTCACCTATATCTTTTTCTGGTTTATCCCTATTTACATTATGCAGTTCAGGTTTCGTCGCCATACTGTAGTTTTTAGTTTAGTTAATTTATCACATCATGGGTTCAGGGACTGAACACACAATTTATTTATCTAAGCAAGTTACAATCTTGAGGAGCTAGCCACAAAATTCATAATACATCGTCACATCAACAACATGGGTTCGAGATCGACCACAAGTACAGTTTCTAAATTAAGAAAATGCCATATGTGGAGAGCTAGTGTCACAATTGATATGTTTGTCCTGCACATTTCCACAGTAGTTTGCTTGGGTTCTTTTAATTATCTTAGATATCATGGAAGAGAACCTCCTAGGTACTATACTGTATATATATGCTGGTAAGAAGTATAATTATCCTGAGAAATCGTGTAAATTATGTTGTACGAGTGCTTCCAGTTAAGTAACATAGTTCATTTGTGTGCGCGTGCTTGAAGAGGAAATGTTATCCCCCCCCCCCCCATTGTAAATATTTGTGGGTTTCAGACCATACGGCCGCGGCTTACCCTCGCCGCGGTCGAGGGTAAGAACACCGGATGTATACCCAGTATTACAAGTAAACATTAGCAATAACAATTATGGAAAGTTCCTTCACCTATACATAGAGAAGAGACTGAACTTCAGCACCCACATACATCACACAAGGGGATGCTCTGAGAGAGAGAGAGAGAGTGAGAGTAAAAATGTCCACTGAGGTCTGATTAAGTCCTTTTGGGGACCTTAATCATTAGGACGTCCAATGATTAACGCAAAGTGAGGCGTATTCAGATGGTATATTGACAACATTCAGCATATCTCATAATGACCTAGTAGTACTTGGTGCACAAATACCTTTTCCAAAGGAATCGCAAAACATAATTAAACACAACTGTACCGTACAGTGTTATATATTTATTTCAGTTTGAACAATTTTTAACATTAAAGGATAAATCCTTTAATTGGTTGAAATTGGTTTTAATATTCGAAATCTAATTTGTTGATGTTAAATAATATAAGGTTCAAATTTATTAAGATACATACTTTAAAAACTATTTCTATTTGAAATTTAAATAACATAAAAAGAGTACAGAATATAACAAATACCGACTATATAAAAGACCTGACACTTGCAACACTTAATTATGCTATTGTAACACATTGAAAGTAATAACATTATTTGATTCAGCAAAGCATTTGGTAAAGTTATAATAATAATAATAATAATAATAATAATAATAATAATAATAATAATAATAATGTATTAATTATTTTAAATTATAATTCACAACTTGCTAGCGCACAAGAAACAAATCCACGAATCATCATTACATTCTGTAACACCTACACATAATCCATGGTGCCAAATATTGCAACGGTCACAGCATACCATCAGCTTCAAATCATTTGGCTTTCTGCAAATGCAGTACACTTCCATCGAGCATGACCGGATGATTCGTTTTCTTCTCAGTGTCTGAGCTGCAATGAATGAGGTGAGACACTTTCCTTTGAAGTTCTCTTGTAGATGTTGTCTCATATTCTGCACATCATACGAGGTTCACCGGATCTACACCACTTGCAAGTGATGCAGCAAACGCCGCAGCATATACCCCACTCATACTTGAGTCCCTGTGTCTGCTGACATTCATTACATTGCATATCAGCTTATCATCCAAGCTTATCATCCAAGACATTTTCAAGAGGAAACTAGATTTATTCCTCCAAGGAGTGCCGGACCAACCGGGCTGTGGTGGGTATGTGGGCCTGCGGGCCGCTCCAAGCAACAGCCTGGTGGACCAAACTCTCACAAGTCAAGCCTGGCCTCGGGCCGGGCTTGGGGAGTAGAAGAACTCCCAGAACCCCATCAACCAGGTATCAACCAGGTATCCTGGCAGTTAGCAAGAGCATACAAGATAACTTCAGTAGATTTGGATGGTAATTTATGCCTGGTGTCGTATATGTTAATTTGTCCAGTTACTCTAATGTTGGAAACGGTGACCCAGTGACAACCATCAACTTGGATAATTTGAATAAATTCACCAATTGTAACTGGCCAGGAGAGGTCCCGCTTCAACGCTGGGTCATGAAGGCCTTCTACGCTTGGCACAGTTTGTTTGGTGAGGTCACATGCAGATTTTATATGAAGGTCAGAGAGCTGTACATTTGTTCCAATGTTCATTATCTCGTCATCTGTTAAATAATTTAACATTGTCGAATGTGAAGCACTGTTATCACTCTCCTTATTGTTGCATTGGTGTGAGGAGTGGCAGTGATTGGTGCAGTTTATTTTTTCTTTAAATAGGGACATATATTTGTACTGCAGATACCAGTACAGTTGCACCGTTTCTTTATATACTGTATTTTATACTTGGGTTAGCAAGGCGAGACGCTTCTCTTAACGTGATACTGTTGGTATCAAATAGAAATAGTTTTTAAAGTATGTATCTTAATAAATTTGAACCTTATATTATTTAACATCAACAAATTAGATTTCGAATGTTAAAACCAATTTCAACCAATTAAAGGATTTATCCTTTAATGTTAAAAATTGTTCAAACTGAAATAAATATATAACACTGTACGGTACAGTTGTGTTTGCCTGCCACAGCCTGCCACAGCCTTGAGAGCACGGAGCCTCTCTCTACATTGGCGACCCAGTCTGGCTAAAACATTGCGGTACAGTAGAACCTCAAGACCAAGGTATTTGTATCTGGTAACATAGTCGAGCAGAGAGCCATCATCCAACTGCATTTTGCGAACGGCCCCACCTCGTCTGGGTGGGTGTCGGTTCAAGATCTTTGTTTTCTCTACTGAGATGACTAATCATAGTTCCTGACATGTGTACAATACAGAGTTCAGAACATTTTGGGTGTTGGTATACCCATTGGTGTGGATCAGTATATCATCCACATAGCTAATGATGTGTTCGCTGGACCTTCTAGTTACTAAGTTTAAAAGTGCATTGATTAACACATTGAACAGAGTACGACTGAGGACACCTCCCTGTGGAGTGCCAAGTTCAAAATCTCTCGTTACACGCCTATGCCCTTGGAACAGTACAGATGACTTCCTGTTGGATAGATAGCCTCTTATCCACCGTAGAAGCCATCCTCCTACATTCATTTTAGCAAGTTCTCTCAGAATGACGTGTGGGTTAGCAATGTCAAAGGCTGACTTAAGATCTAGGAAAGTGGTATATGACCTATCAGTATGCAGGGTGAGGAATGTGGTAATACAGTGATGTACACTTTTTCCATGCGTAAAGCCATATATCTGGGGAGACAACATATTATTAATTTTGTAAAGGAGACGGTTGAGAACATCCTCTCAAGACACTTATAGAGACAACTAGTGAGGGTGATTGGGCGAAAAGCACTCGGCTGGTGAGGTTTAGGAATGGGAATAATAACACTGTTGGTCCATGACTTAGGAAGCTCCCCAGTTACATAGCTCATATTATACAATTGAAGCAAGGGATTCTCTGGAACTAACAGAAGCATATGCAGTGTGCCGTAAGTAACTCCATCCTCCCCGGGTGATGTAGCTTTGCCTTTATGTAGAGCAGAATCTAGTTCGTATTCAGTAAAAAACATGTCACAGTCATCCTCTTGATGACGCATGAAGTCAAGGAGCCTTGCCCTATCAGTATATCTATTATTTAATTCATTCTGTGAGGGTAGAGGAAGACTGTCAAAGCTGGAAGTCGTGGCCCAAGCATCAACAAGCTCATTTGCTCTGTGCAGAGGATTAGGGTACGAGATCTCTGCAGTATTTTTCCCTTTGATCTTGTTGATATCCTTCCATGCTCGACTTAGTGGCGTGTGAGAATTGAGACCACGGACAAAAGTTTCCCAGTCTGTCTGCCTCAGCTCCACCATACGTTCCCTGGCCTTAGCCAGAGCCGCTTGAAAGAGCCGAAGCATTTCAGCAGTGCGGGTCCTTCTATAAGCTGGTCCAATTATTCTGGCAGTGCGTTTTAGTGCATGCAATTTAGAATCATTATAATAAGCATAAGTGCTATGACCAGTGTAATTTGGGTTACGTGGCCTGGACGATGGATCAAGTGTTTCTATAAACTGGTCGATAGTATCTGTGAGCTCATTGTTAAAATCTTCAACTGATGAAGGCTCAGATGAACTGCACCAATCTGACACATGGGCAACAAAATTGTCTCGTTGATCGATGGGCACAGCCAGCCTCTTCCGCTTGAACACTCCACCAGGGAGGATAGAGCTGCCAATGTTTACAGTGGCTAATATGGCCAGATGATCAGACGCCATATCTGGCACTATTGACGAGGCGCACACGATGTGGGAGACGTTGAAACCGAGACATAGATCAAGAATGCCCCCGTAGATATTCGTCGGTTCAAGGTCACCCACAATCTGTGCATCATCGTGACTACCTAATAGTGACAACAGTTGGTTGCCGTTACGATTATTGAACTGCGAATTACCAATATTCCTATGCCTAGCGTTATAATCACCTATAATGATGGTAGGCTCAGTCTGAATGCAGATAGGAAGGTCAGCATAATTAAAGTTACAAGGAGTTGATTATTTAGTACATAGTTGTTTTTCTTTTTAATTGGATGATAGAGGAGGAGTCTTTAACGTGATTGGGAATACATACACACATACATACATACATACATACATACATACATACATACATACATACATACATACATACATACATACATACATACATACATACATACATACATACACGTCCAGTCAGCATATAGCTATTTCGGGACAAAATCCAATACAGTTTATATTGGCGAGACGCCACTGTGATGAGTTTAATTATCACAGGAACTGTAGGTTAATGTGTGACATAGGTGAGGTTAGATGAGGCATCTACAAGCATCAGCTGGAGGCTGATGGAGTGTTGTGGAGGCTGGTGGTACTATGCCCAGATGTTGGAGGGTGGATTTGACTCTCCCACCCTCCCTCGCCCCCCACATTGACCGCAGAACGTGTAAGGTTACTTTTCACTCTCGCTTACCAAGGGTATATCCCCCCCCCCCCAACACACACACATGCATCAGATTCTTAACTTACAATATTTATGATTTACCAATTTATGTTACAACACTGACTCTCAATTTCACAATATTGTATAAACTTTGATGAATTGCACGTCTATGGGTCATCCAATAATGCTAGCAGACTTCTAGATGTTACCACTGCTAGGTTTAGGCTCGGCTACAAGTACCTCTGGGAATTTGTAACATCTGATGATGTAGATTTGACTAAATGTATACTCTGTCAGCAGAACTATTCGCATACTTTGCGTCATTATATAATGGAATGTGAAAAAATCGCGGAATTTAAAGATAACAACATCAATAGTATCCAAGAAATGTGTATAAGTACTTCATTCATAATGATGTGTTGCCCGAAATCTTAGCGAAGTATCCAAAATTTGCTTACTGTAGGTAATGCATGCACATGACTGTAAAGCTGCCGCCCAGTTGGGTAAGTATGCAGCAAATGACTGTAAAGCTGCCGCCCAGTTGGGTGGGTGTGGAGCAAGACTAGAAACTGCGACTCCTCATAGACGTAAAGTGCCTTTTATAGTGACTGTTGTGAGCCTTTTGTTGAATTACTTGTGACAAAAGATTACTGATGTGTGTATTTGTTTGGTTGATTAAATATGTATGTGTATGTATATATGTATACGTATGTATATGTACATGTATGTGTACATTAATAATTTTGTAACTAGCGTCAAAAGATTGTCATTTGCTTAGCTAAACGAACTAGAGGGTTCAGTTCCTGAACCGATTATGTGCCTCTGTAATCCTTTACATCACCCCCCACGGAATGGGTATTATGGGGTGCATAATAAAGAAAGAAAATGAATGGACCGAACCCCACAATTCATTTAGCTAAGCAAGTTACAATCTTGATGAGCTAGTTACAAAATTCACTATAAGTCGTCACATCATAAATGGGTTCGAGATCGACCACAAGTAGTGCATTACATAATTTATCAGTATTGTGCAGCCTGTGATCCCCGCCTGGCTGGATACTGATACCTAGGTAGTTTTCATGTGTCCGGACACAGGCGATAAGGTGGTATTATTTATTTAACTTAAGAGATATATATTTTTAAATGTTGTCACATTAACGGCTACATCTTCCTTTCTTCTGACATATAGATTTTTAAGATTAATTAAAATATATGGAAACTAATTATACAATTTATTGGCTGGTGTGCAGGGCTTCACACTCTCAGAGCTAGCCATCAAGTAACTATCAAAACGCATATATCTTCGTTTTCACTTCAGTTATATTTATGACAAAGGATTTTAAATGTAGCCTATATGTCTACCTTTCTGATGACAAATACTTTCGTTAATTACAATATCTAGATCAAACTAACATTGATTTTCAAAAGGTTGTATATTTTCCATCAATGGAGAGCATCAGCCAAGAAGCCTTCTTTAAAATATGAATATCTTTCCTCACCCAATAAGATCTAATCTCTGAATAAAACGCAAAAAACGACTTGATTGTAACCTATCCACCGCTGCCCATTTGATGGGGGAGAGGGGGTTATGTGTAGGATAAACATATCAATTGTGACACTAGCCCTCCATATATGTCAGTTGCTTAAATTATAAACTGTACTTGTGGTCGGTCTCGAGCCCATTGTTGATGTGACAATGTGCATTGACTTTTGTAACTAGCTTATCAAGATTATAACTTGCTTGGCTATATGAATTGTGGGGCTCAGTCCCTGAGCCCATTATGTGCCTCTGTAACACTCCACTATCGTCCATAGGATGGGTATGGGGTGCATAATAAATGAACTAAACTAAGCTCTGCCTTTTTGATAACATATACAATTATAAGCTTTATTTGTGAATCTCAATTAATTAAACAATATATCACAGAGTCTGTAGGGTTTGGTGAGATGAGCGAAGAGACATGGGAGATTTTACATAAGTACAGTACATGGTAGTTTAGGTAACGAACGCATGTCAACGAATAACGAGTATATATTTTTTTTTTTTTGTAATATAACAAAACTATTGTCCTATGAAGTCGATTTAACTTCCAAACATATATTTTTAATAAATGTTAAATGTTTTCTGGCTAGTTATGTTAGATTTTATTAAAAATATGTATTCTACTTGTTAACATTATAATTTAAATTTGTGATAATTTGTGCAGAGAAGTGCGACAACTGGATATGCCAACAAACACTTTCCAAACAACGATATATCTTGGATAAGTCGCTCCACAACATTGACGCTTGGACCGTCGACTTCCTTTGATGCTACTTATTTACTTATTTCATAATGAAATTACATTAGTTTGGAGTAAATATATGTTTTCTCATGTTCTGCATTCAACACCCACATTATAGTGAGTATATATACCATATTACTTCACTACCTAAATAATGCTAGGAGGGTTTGAGTAGCTTTGGGTCTTTAGTGGACAGAATCCCCAATAGATGGGGCGAGAGTCGCCCCATCTCTCTCGCCCGAGCAAGAGTCGAAACTTAATTTAAAATTGATATATCTTTGTTCTCGAACATGATATATTTCATTTGGTGCAATCATAATAAGGTTCATATCTCGGTCTTTCTGGAGGCATATAAGATTTTAGGCTTTATTACCGTATCTTTGTTAATTATACAATATATCGGCAAGTGCGTAGGCGTCTGCACTCCATGCCCGACAAGCTACTGAGCGCTACTATAAAAACATATGTATCTTCACATGAGCTATAAATATGTCTATTGTAATGTATTTAAAATGGAGCTCTTATTTCTATCTTGCTTAAGACATATAAAACATTTGTGTTTATTAACGAATTTACGTGAAATAAACATTGATCTGAGAGAGAGTTGCTCTGTCGTTCAGTCTGTACGGGGTGGGAGCTCCGTAATTTTTAAAATACATGTATCTTCATTAGAACTTTAAATATGTCTATGGTAAAGTGTTTAAAGTGAAGCTTATATGTCTGCCTTTCTTGAGACATATAAAACATATATGTTTATTAACGAATTCACGTGAAATAAACATTGTTCTGAGAGAAAGCAAATCATGAAATGCAATTCAGCTACAGATAGACAACATTAACATCAGTAATAAAAATGATGGCAAGTTTCTTGGCCTATTCCTAGACAAGAGACTCAACTTCAGCACCCACATTCAACACATAACTAAGAAAGTCTCTAAGACAGTTGGTATACTCTCCAAAATCAGATATTATGTTCCTAACTCTGCTCTCCTCTCACTATATTATGCACTAATCTACCCCTATCTTAATTATGGTATCTGTGCATGGGGGTCTACCACTGCAAACCACCTTAAGCCCATCATCACACAGCAAAAATCTGCTATCAGAATAATAATTAACTCTGCTTTCAGACAACACTCAGCTCCCTTGTTTAAATCCCTAAACTTGCTAAATATTAACTCCCTCCACACATTCTCTTGTGTCAACTACACTTACAAAATCCTGTTCTTAAATGCAGACCATGCTCTGAAACTCTCCCCGGACAGATGTAATAGGACCCATTATCACCACACCAGAAATAAATATCTCTTTGATATCCCCAGGGTCAAACTTAATCTGTGTAAACACTCTATGCAAATTAAGGGACCTAGTCTATGGAACTCACTCCCTAGTGAATTGAAAAACTGTAAAACTTTTGCCTTATTTAAAAGCAAAACCAAAAAGTACCTAATTTCATCTTCTTAGTTTCCTACACTGAGCTTTAAATTTGCTCTGTACCTAGTGTTACCCAGTCTCCTAATTTTTATGTAGTATCAAACAACCTTATCATTGTGTTCATTGCTGTCTTCTTTTATGTGCTAGCCATATGCTGGATTGTGACTACCAATTTTTGTCAACTACCATTCAAGCTGTCATTGCAATCAATATTATATTGTTTCTGCTGTATTGTGCCTACCAATTTTTGTCAACTACCATTCAAGCTGTCATTGCAATCAATCTTAGCTACCTATGTGCTTTAATATACTGTACCTACAATTTTCTCTCATCTTATTTTTTTCATTCCACGTAACTGTTATCATTTTTTTGTCTATAAATTTTGCAAGTATTTACCTTCTTAAAATTTTCTTAGATTAAGGACCTGCCCGAAACGCTGCGCGTACTAGTGGCTATACAAGACTGTAATTACCATATTATGTATCCTCACATTCCCAATGTACATTCTTGTATATGCATAAATAAATAAATAAATAAATAAAGAGTTGCTCGGTCGATCGATCTGTCCGGGGTCGGAGCTCGGCTATTATAAAAATACACGTATCTTCGCTTTAAATTTAAATATGCCCATGGTAAGGTATTTAGAATGAAGCTTATATTTCTATCTTTCTTGTGACATATAAAACTCTTACGTTTATTAAGAAATCTGCGTGAAATAGGCATGGTTCTGAGATGAATGCTGCGGTTTTCGAGCTCGACGCGCGACAATGGACGCCAAACACATCCAGTGGGTGTTATTGGACCCCATACCCATTCTATGGATGGTTGGAGCCCCATACTCATTCTATGGGTGGTTGGAGCCCCATACCCATCCTGTGGGTTGTAGTGGACGCCATACTCATCCTGTGGGTGGTATTGGACCCCATACCCTTCCTGTGGGTGGATGTGGTCCCCATACTCATCCTGTGGGTGGATGTGACCCTCATACCCATCCTGTGGGTGGTATTGGACCCCTTACCCACCTAACAGGTGGTAGTGGACAATATACCCATCCTAGCTATAGTTGGTATAGTAGACACAATAATATCCTGTTTGCAGTAGTTTACCCCATAGACATTCCAACGTAACATCGTTTTCTGTTAGCGTTCCTACAAAACATCCTTTAAAGATTTGTAAAGCACAAACTATGGTATATAATATTGATTGACGAAGGACTGTTATTCTATGTAATAATTTTTAGTGCTTATTATAATTTACTAAGAACAACTAATATTTCTCAAAACAAAACTACGAGCCTTCAATAGGAAGTAGCTGATCTGTAATATTCTAAGAGCATGGACAATAGTAGGTAAATTTTACAACCCATGTGGGATCTGAAAACTATAGTTTTCCTTATAATTGAACCAATCACGACTATTCTGCTATCTAGGTTGACGGACGGGTACTGTGAAACGTAAATTGGTACGTGAGGAAGAGTTTGGGTTTTGGAAAAAAAGTAACTGGGAATATATCACATATTTACTAAGTCATATTCAACATATTGACTTTAAGCATTAAGTTCAGATTCAGATTCAGATTCAGATGTTTATTCAGGTAAGGTATATACATACAAGTGATGTTACATTAATGGATTGATATATAGATAGAGCTAGTACATACAATGCCTAAAGCCACTATTACGCAATGCGTTTCGGGCAAGAAAAACATTAATATCTAGAACTTAATACTAATTGAGCATAAAGAATAAAAAGTGTTGAGAACAAATACAAATAAAGATAAAAAAAGGGGGAACATGACTGAAAAAGCAGCACAAATACAATAGTTTGACAAACAGTGTTGATTAAAAAAAAAAAGAAAATAACAGACATGGGTTGACAATAGAGGAGTGAGGTAGATTACAAGGAATTTATTAGGTAGTGTTTAGTTTTTATCTTAAACTGGTTGAGAGAGGTACAGTCTTTAACATGGTTGGGAAGGTCATTCCACATTCTGGGCCCCTTGATTTGCAGAGCATTTCTAGTTTGATTAAGACGTACTCTAGGAATATCAAAACTGTATTTATTTCTGGTGTGGTGCTCATGGGTTCTGTTACAACCTTCTATGAAGCTTTTAAGATCAGGATTGGCATTATAGTTTAGCGTTTTATATATGTATAATACACATGAGAGAATGTGCAGTGACTTAATATCTAACATATTCAGAGATTTGAGTAGGGGTACCGAGTGATGTCTGGGGCCAGAGTTGGATATTGTTCTAATAGCAGCTTTGTGTTGGGTAATTAGAGGACGTAAGTGATTTTGGGTAGTAGAACCCCAAGCACAAATACCATAGTTGAGATAAGGATAGATAAGGGAGTAATAGAGAGTCACCAGGGCAGGGCGTGGTACATAATATCTGATCTTAGAAAGAATGCCCACAGTTTTTGAAACTTTTTTTGATATATTTAGAATGTGTCCCTGGAAATTCAGCTTGTGGTCAATGAGAATGCCAAGGAATTTGCCATCTAATTTGTTACAAATTTGGGTATTGTTTATTTTGAGATTTATTTGATTAGAGGATTTATTGCCAAACAGAATATAGAAAGTTTTGTCAATGTTAAGGGTGAGTTTGTTGGCAGTTAGCCAAAGATGGACTTTATTTAGCTCAGTATTTACTGTGGCATTTAGAGCAAGAGGGTCAGGACTGGAATAAATGAAGGTTGTGTCGTCAGCAAATAGAATTGGTTTGAGGTGTTGGGAGGCATTTGGAAGGTCATTAATGTAGATGAGAAAGAGGAGAGGGCCAAGTATGCTGCCCTGAGGAACACCAATGTTGATGGGTAGGGTGGGAGAAATTGTATTATTCACAGAAACATATTGGACCCTGTCAGTAAGGTAGGACTCGAGGTATTGTAGGGAGTGTCCTCTGACTCCATAATGATGTAATTTAAGAAGAAGGTTATGGTGGTTGACAGTATCAAAAGCTTTACGCAGGTCCACAAATAACCCAACAGGGAACTCCTTTTTATCAAGAGCTGTATGAATCGAGTTAAGCATACTAATAAGTGCATCGTTAGTGCTTTTTTTGGGTCTGAAGCCATATTGGCAAGGGCTAAGTATATTGAGTTTGGCTAGATATGAGTAAAGCTGCTTATATATAAGTTTTTCAAAAATTTTTGACAAGTTTGGCAGGATTGATATAGGTCTGTAGTTGTTAACATCTGTGGGGTCACCACATTTGTGGACAGGCGTTACTCTCGCTTTTTTTAGAATATCTGGAAAGGTTTGGAGTTCAAGTGACTTGTTGAAGAGCAAAGCAATAGCAGGGGCTAAAGATCTGGAGGCTTTTTTGTAAATTAAAGTTGGTATCTCCTCAAGGGCACCAGACTTGGTTTTAAGGGAAAGGATTATCTCATTGACGTCAGTGGAGTTAATAGGCTTTAGGTACAGAGACTGTGGATAGTTACCTGTAAGATAGTCCTTAATGTCAGTACTGGAAGATGGAATATCATTTGCAAGGGATGAACCAATGGAAGAGAAGAACCTATTGAACTCAATAGCAGAATCAGAGGCTGAAAGCTGACCATCGTTATTAGACAGGAGAGTCGGTTTGTTATTTAAAGATTTCTTTGATCCCAATATTTGTGAAATTGTGCTCCAAGTTTGTTTAATGTTGCTCTTTATTTGAGTAAATTTATCTTCGTAGTATTTAGTTTTGGCTCGTCTAATTATCTTAGATAGCAATAATGAGTAATTCTTTGAGAATTCTTTGGAGACAATTCCTAACCTATACTTCTTCTCAAGGTCGTGTTTTTTGTTAATGGATTTCAGTATTCCCTTTGTAAGCCAAGGATTGTTAAGCCTTTTGCTTGTGACTTGTTTTGTAAGCCTAGGACAGTGGGTGTTATAAAGGCTAAGAGTTGTTTGTAGAAAAGATTGCACTGCTAGGTTGATGTCCCCTATGTTACCTAACTCGGACTCCCAGTTGACATTATCAGCAGCAGTTATAAAATTGTTTATAGCAGTTTCATTGTGCAGCCTAAAGCTTAACTCCCTTGTTTCTAGAGGTGGTGTGCTAATGTTAGTTAAGAGAAATGTGGGGTAGTGGTCTGTAGTGCTATCGGTGATTATACCTGAAGTAAGCGGAGAGGTTATGTTGGTCCAGATGTGATCTAGAGTCGTGGCAGTGCTATCAGTGATTCTAGTAGGTCTAGTGATTAAGGGTATGAGGAAGCAGGAATTCATACAGTTGAGGAAGCTAACAGCAGTAGGGTGTTCTGGCTCGCAGAGGTCAATATTAAAGTCCCCTGCGATAATTAGGTGGTTTTTGTTCAGTCTGTTATCAAGTATTAGATTTCTAAGGTTTGAGTTGAATTCGGACACATCAGTGTTAGGAATTCTATAAACTGCACCCACAGACAGGATAGACTCGGCACCCTTGACTCTGAAGCTGGCGAAGATATACTCCCCATAGCAGTCTCTAGTTCTAATTTCTTTTAAGCATGTTAGTTCTTGGTGGTAGTAAAGAGCAGTGCCACCACCTCTCTGAAGTTGACGACAGTTGTGGATTGCTGAGTAGTTAGGCATGTTAAAGAGTTGAGTAGTATCATCTTTCAACCATGTTTCAGTAAGTATAATAAAAGAGAAATTGTTGTCAATAGCTTCAATCAAGGCACTAACATCATCGAAGTGTTTGCCTAGGGATCTAACGTTCAAATTGATTACAGAGATATTGTGACTATGAGCTAATACATTGTTTACATCATGTGCTGCAAAATATCTGCAATTTAGATCATTAAAGTGATTATTGTCATAGATAGTGGATAAGAGGTTAAGTTCTGGGTCTATACTTGTCTGCATAAAAAAAGCTGATTGTAGAATCAGAAATAAGTAGAAATAAGCTATAAAATAGTTAAAAATATATACACAATACTGTACAAAACAAACACAAAAGGGGCTTACAGGGGTACAATGGAGTAAGGGAGTATGGCTAGGCTAGGCAACCTAGGCAATTAATGAGATTAAAGAAAAAACATGTAAACATGGACTATACAAAACACAAGATATAGAAATACAAAACAAAAAATATAAGCAAGACTAAGCAATACAAAAAAAAAAAATTGAGCAAAAATGAGAAAAAAAAAAAAAAATGAGGTAGATTGCTTACGAGTACTCTCAGGTACACTGTAAGTAACAATTTGCAATTTGAGATGCAGGCAAAGCCAGGGGTACAATGGAGTAAGGGAGCATGGCGAGGCTAGGCAACCTAGGTAATAAATGAAATCAAAGAAAAGTTGAATAATAAACATAGGCAAATTTAAGCTAATGATTAATAACTATAGATAGTTCAGTAATGACTGTATAATTAAAAAGACCTGAAGAACTACTTAATACACTCAATTAAATAATTTCGGTAAATGACTAGGTAAGAGTAAGTTAAAAATTAAGTCAGAAAATGAACCAAGGAGACTTAGGATATATATGTGCTGTCTTGTGTGAGAACGGGTTGCATAGCGCTCGCGGAACGCCAGGCGAGTGTCTTACCACTACACCACGGAGACTGTAAAGTATGATTAGGTTGCAGTTGCATCCATTTTTCATGACAATAGTGCAGCATGTTTGGTACAATATCTTGGTATGGTTGGAAAGTGTGTTGTGGGGGCAGTGCTGTTTGTGTTTTTTAGTCTGAGAGAACCAGGTCTTTGGGAGTTTAGTCCACCTGGGGAGTTTCTTTAAGTTCTGGTAGTTGTGGCTTGTGGCAAATCAGCTTGGGGAGTGGTTTGGATAAAGTTTGCTTAGAACATATTTATGAGTCAGTCCAGCATCAGTTAGGTTTTGTATACAATGATAGATGCAGTTGATCTGATTTCACTTAATGTAGATGTAGATGGTGCATGTGTTGGGTCAGTCTCAGTGGTAGGTTGTGTTAAGAATTTAGTTAGAAGTCAATCCAATGTATTTTTTATTGCATTTTCAATGCCTGTAATAAGTGTTTGGACAAGTTCTACACCAAGTAGCGAAGTCTGCGAGAGTGGATTGTTGTCAGGGGGTGTAGGATGGTGAAGAACATTACATATTTAGTACTAGTATATGTAAAATTTGTTGGGTGATTGCTGATGGTTGGTTATGAACTGTGATGGGTTGTTTCAGTGCACCACTGTTTTGCATGTTGGCATTGGGGACAGTCCTAACAGTAGTTTTAGTTGCTATGTAGGCAGGACATTGTTTGGATTTTGTCAGGGTCGCCATCACACTTTGAACATTGGAGTATGTCTGATGTGCAGTCGATGGTCTAATGGAAATCAAGCATTTTCCACGTCTGATGTCTCCTCTGCATCCCTTCGAGGTATGGTTAAATTCTTTACATCTAAAGCATTGAGCTGGACGTGGTATGTACACCTCTAGTTTATGGGAGAAATTCGTTGCTCCAAACCCGATCAGGTGGAAAGTGTAGCAAACCAGAACAGGCGAGAAAGGTAAGTACTGTACCTGTATTACTCAGTACTTGGGAAGATAGGAGATGCAAACGATTGTAATGCCCCTCAAATCCATTTAGATAAAATAAATGCTTGGAACTTCAAGTGGCAAATTAAATTCCAAGTGAATAAATGCCATGTTATGGAATGTGGAATCGGAGATAATAGACCACAAATTTACAAATTATGTGGAAAGGAATTACAGAATTCTAATAAAGGACGATACTTGGGGTGGTTTTGGATAGTAAGCTGTTGCTAGAGGAATGCTTAAAGAACATTGTGAGAGGAGCATATGTGTTGCTTTTCAGCTTCAGACTTGTTTTTAATTATATGGATGGTGAAATACTAAAAAAAACTATTCATGACTTGTGAGACCAAAATTAGAATATGCAGCAGTTGTATGGTGCCCTAACTCAAGAAGCACATAAAAAACTGGAAAAAGGTGCAACAGCATGCTACAAAATGGCTTTTGGAAATGCAAAACAAAAGTTACGAGGAGAGAGTAGAGGCGTTAAACATGCCAAAACTAGGAGATAGAAGAAAAAGAGGTGATATGATGACCACTTACAAAATACTAACAGGAATCGACCAAATTGATAAAGGAATTCCTGAAATCAGCAACATCATGAACAAGAGGACACAGATTCAAGCTAAGGAAACAATAAATCTGAAACAAAAATATTAGAAAGTTGTCTTTTGCAAACAGAGTGGTAACGGTTGGAAGCTAAGTGAGGTGGTGGTGGAGGCCAAAACCGTCACTAGTTTCAAAGCGTTAAAGAACAAAAAGTACTGGAAAGACAGGACACCACGAGCATAGCTCTCATCCTATAACTACACTTAGGTAATTAGATAATTTTATTTATGCAGTCATGTATTTCTACCTTTTCATTTGATTTAATTTTGGTGGTCTGTTTTTCCCCATTTGTGTTTGCCTAACTCGTGTATTTAACCTGATGCATTTATTCCTGAATTCAAAGTACAGTACAGTACTATTGTACTTGCTCGTGGACCTTTACACTTATTTTATTTATATATATATATTATATATATATATATATATATATATATATATATATATATATATATATATATATATATATATATATATATATGCGAACAAGCCTGAATGGTCCCCAGGACAATATGCAACTGAAAACTCACACCCCAGAAGTGACTCGAACCCATACTCCCAGGAGCAACGCAACTGGTATGTACAAGACGCCTTAATCCACTTGACCATCACGACCGGACATAATGAGGTGATAGCCGAGGCTATTTGAACCACCCCACCGCCGGCACTCGGATAGTAATCTTGGGCATAGCATTTTACCAAATCACCTCATTCTTTGGGGCACACGTGAGGAACACTATCCGAGTGCCGGCGGTGGGGTGGTTCAAATAGCCTCGGCTATCACCTCATTATGTCCGGTCGTGATGGTCAAGTGGATTAAGGCGTCTTGTACATACCAGTTGCGTTGCTCCTGGGAGTATGGGTTCGAGTCACTTCTGGGGTGTGAGTTTTCAGTTGCATATTGTCCTGGGGACCATTCAGGCTTGTTCGCATTTGTGTTCCTCACGTGTGCCCCAAAGAATGAGGTGATTTGGTAAAATGCTATGCCCAAGATTACTATCCGAGTGCCGGCGGTGGGGTGGTTCAAATAGCCTCGGCTATCACCTCATTATGTCCGGTCGAGATGGTCAAGTGGATTAAGGCGTCTTGTACATACCAGTTGCGTTGCTCCTGGGAGTATGGGTTCGAGTCACTTCTGGGGTGTGAGTTTTCAGTTGCATATTGTCCTGGGGACCATTCAGGCTTGTTCGCATTTGTGTTCCTCACGTGTGCCCCAAAGAATGAGGTGATTTGGTAAAATGCTATGCCCAAGATTACTATCCGAGTGCCGGCGGTGGGGTGGTTCAAATAGCCTCGGCTATCACCTCATTATGTCCGGTCGTGATGGTCAAGTGGATTAAGGCGTCTTGTACATACCAGTTGCGTTGCTCCTGGGAGTATGGGTTCGAGTCACTTCTGGGGTGTGAGTTTTCAGTTATATATATATATATATATATATATATATATATATATATATATATATATATATATATATATATATATATATATATATTTATATATTTTGATTTCTGGGAGTTGGGTGCAATTTTAGTGTACAGTATTTGTATTTGAGCCTGTGTTGGAATACTGGTGGAAACTTGGTAGGCTACCCTGATTCACTAATTTATTCATAATGCAGATATTATTTTCCTATATATATTACAGTCTTACTTCCAACAATTAAGCGAATTAAATCATCCTACTGTAGTCATGAATTGGCTCGATGGTTATTGCTCCTGACACCCTTGGGATTACTGGGTTCCATATTTGTTATTCCTTTTCTTTATCCCCATGTTATACAACACTTTCAACCCGTTCT
Organism: Procambarus clarkii; assembly: GCF_040958095.1. NCBI lineage: Eukaryota > Metazoa > Arthropoda > Malacostraca > Decapoda > Cambaridae > Procambarus > Procambarus clarkii. Next base: position 1,655,531 of record NC_091158.1, read on the forward strand.
CACACAAGACAGCACATATATGACTTAATGCTTAAAGTCAATATGTTGAATGTGATTTAGTACATAAGTAATATATTCCCAGTTACCTTTTTTACCAAGGCCCAAACTCTTCCTCACGTACCAATTTACGTCTCACACAATGTACCAATGTGTGTATATTATTGGGATAATCTACTCGCTACAGATTTCTCGAACACCGAAGTTCTTCACCATTGAACGCCGAGGACAGCGGGTAAACATCTCCATCGATCGCCTTAAACCAGCACACTGTGACGCTGCCCCAGACATCCCTCCAGAGACACATCCGCCGACTACGCAGTTCACTTTTCGACCACAGTTACCAGCAGCACCGCCATCTACGACAACGGACGATCCTGTACGACCTCCCACCCTACAACCCCAGTTACCAGCCGCACCACAACCTGATCCTACGACGACGGACGATCCTGTGCGACCTCCCACCCTACGACCCCAGTTAGATGACATCAGCGAAGAGGAGGAAGTTAACTTTGATGGTTATGTAACGCGAGCAGGGCGTACAATTCACCGACCAGCTAAGTTCCTTGATCAAGTATTTTTCCTTTCATCCCCTGGGAGGGGGAGTTCTGTAGCGAGTAGATTATCCCAATAATATACTCGCTCCAAATGCATTGTTAATATTCCTGTCAACCTTTGGAGATGAATGAGGTGAGGCGTTGCCTGGACATATAAGCAGCGGAGTAGCGAACATTGGCTAGTCTACTTTCAAGTGTGGTCTAGAGCAGACACTTGCGAGATACTGTACCAACGCTCAGTGCGCTCAACTCACACCAAAGTATCACCGGTGTACTTCTGTATATTCGACCAAATATATATATAGTATCTTAGTGTCTGTGTTTATTTGTCACCATACTTTACGTAACAATAGAACCGTTACAAATGTTAATTTTATGTAGATACTGTAATAAACGAAAGTTTTTAATGTCATCAGAGAAGCAGAAATATAGGCAAATTTTAAATCCCTTGTCATAAATATAACTGAAGTGAAAGCAAAGATATATGCATTTTGATAGTTACAAAGACAGCTCTTTAACACGGGTGGAACACGAACAAGGGGAACTTAGTACCCAAATGAGCCACAGAGATATTAGAAAGAATTTTTTCAGTGTCAGAGTAGTTAACAAATGGAATGCATTAAGCAGTGATGTGGTGGAGGCTGACTCCATACACAATTTCAAATGTAGATGTGATAGAGCCCAATAGGCTCAGGAACCTGTACACCTGTTGATTGACGGTTGAGAGTCGGGACCAAAGAACCAAAGCTCAACCCCTGCAAGCACAAATTAGGTGAGTACAACTAGGTGAATACAGCTGAGGGGCGGGACCAAACAGCTGAAGCTCAATTCCCTACGCATAACTAGGCGAGTCCATAGGAATTACCGTTTGTCCTGGCGCCATCTATGTTTTGACAGCAGTACTACTAATATTCCCACGTTATGTGATGATCGCTATACGGGTGTTACGGTCAGTTGCTCTTCTATATATGTTTATGGACAACGTAGGTGATTTGAGGCAATTTGCGGCCAGAATGAAATAGTATCCACGCGGTGAGTGATGGAGGATGATATATACTGCTGTGTACTCGACCAGCGGGTGAGAGGTAAGTTATATCGAACAATTATGGGGAATAGATTGGTTATTTTAAGCGTAGAATGTCAGGTAACCGGTAACTACACAGATGGGGTAGTGTTTTTTTAAGTCTTTATTTACTAAAGTGGAACATTACATTATGCCTTTAGCTGAAAAAGTCTACTGGTGGGGGAAGTAGACGGGTTTAATGAAAGTACTTTACCTAAATATTTGTATTTGGTTAACTAGTTCAGCCGTTACCAGGGAGGGTGTTCCTTTAATCTAATCTAAAAATTCTAGCCGGACAAAGTGGTTTGCCAGGGTGCTTAACGTTTAGTTTAGTTCACTTACTATGCAGCCCATGCTTAAAGAATGCAAGTTTATCATATTGAATTTACCGTAGTTTTACTGCATTTAATATACCGTTTTTACCCTATTTAATTATGTCGGGTAAAGGCCGGTCGTGGAAAGTTCCTAATATAGCAAGTTGTAAAAGAAAAGTTTGAGTTAACTTTAACGCTTAAGTTAGTGACCAATTAGCTTAGTCTATTGAGGAAAGTTACTAGAATCTAACATTGCAAGTGCCATTTCTCTACTCTTTTTGAGAAACATGACTAGATACATGAATCGCATAGTTTTATTACTAAATGTTCATGGATTAGGTTGCATAGTTGAGGAAATGGTGATAAGGTTTGTGATTTTGTGTACCTTGACTTCAGCAGAGATTTTGATAGTGGCGCAAAATTGATAGGGGCTCGGATCATTGGGAATGCTGACTGAAGTTGATTAGGTCATGGCTATACCAAAGGAAATTAGTATAAATGGGGTTAAGTTGGGAGAAGTGTTGTAAGTAGTGCCTAAAAGCTCTCCTTGGACCTCGGTTATTCGCAAGATTATGGTTTAGACTGCAATAGTTGCAGAATTGGCAAATAAAAAATAGATGCCCTATATAGTTTTGAAATGGTTGACTACCAGATGCAGTTTAATGCTGACAAATGTAAGGTTTGGGGGCTAGGTAAAGATGAGATAGTGTAGATTGTTAAGAGTATTAAATTTTTTGCAGGTGGTAAATTCTCCCCGAGCTGGCACTGCTCTCCAGCCTGGGATGTTGATTGGTTAGTCTTCAACTGCCTCCCAACATGGTAGTGAGGTCCTGAGGTGACATGCAGTGAGGAACGTGGAAAGCTTCCTGAATTGGCACATGGTATGCCTCCCTTTCAAACCAGCAGCTGGCACAAATGTTCCAGCTAACATCAGAATAGTGGATGAAGCCCACACTAAAATGTAAGTGGTACAGTAAATGGACACCCCCCCCCCCCCCCTCCCTTTTGACACTAAAGTTGGGAGGAAAGGGGGGGGGGGAAGAAAGCGTGGCTTATAGTTCTATTGCTACAGAATCTTTTGCCATAAGCCAGTGGCAGTGCCTATTGGCACTTGCTATTCAGAATCTCCCCCTTACATAGTTAATTAAAAACGAAATGCTGTAGACAAGCTTAACTTTTGAAGGGGGCAACATTTTCGTTGCCATCAAAGCACATCAAAGATGCTCTTGAGCTAACTTCCCCTAGTCATTAGTGAATGGTGGCCAGTAACTCTCTTGTAGGAACTTTACTGCCATTAGAATCCATGCAGAAAGTGTGCACTTCTGCTGTATCTGCCAGTTTGCTAGAAATTGAAATTGGCATACTTGCTCAGCAACTACTTGCCCTCTTGTACCATGTTACTCAACCATAACATAACCACCACACCACCCATTCTTCTAAAATAACATCCCATATGATAAAAACTTCTGCTTTTAATAAATATTTCTAACTTTAATATTAGTTGGCTTGCATCGTGTTAATCATTCCTTTGGCAGAACTGTAGCTAAATTGTTCCCACAAAACATTTAATCCATTAACAGTACTGTATCAGGTTCATAAAGAAATTTATAATAAAGACCAAGTGTGGTCATAAGTGCTGCAGATGGGGGAGATAGAACCTTACACCTGCAGAAGTGTGGTGATAACTGGAGAGAATATGGCCTTGTATAGTTGCTAGTGTAAAAATATTACTAAATTTAGTAAAATCACATTGTCTTGGTAGTATAGTTGGGTTAATTATGAATTTTCAGACTAAATAGCTTGGTACATAATTCAACAGAATAAATTTGTCCCCCTAGTAATAAGCAGTGGTTGCAAAAGAATAATTTGTGTATATAAATTTTGTATTGCTTTTATTCAAATGTTATACATGGTTGTTAAATTAAAGTTTGTTTGCAATGTTCCAGAAAAATGTTCATGACTAAAGTTGTTGGAAAATAAAATTTGTATAGGATGTTGACTTGAAATGACTATAGCTTTGTTTGTAATTAATAAAGATGGGACAACAAGATACTTAGTGTGCCATTTAAAACGGCAACTGTTAAACTGGTGGTACAGGTATGAACAAAATAACATCGCTATGCAAATAACTTTTTAGTAATATTTACTGTTCACATGACAGGTTATGGAAGGTCCTGGCAACAAAGAGCTGCAGGAAAATACTTGCAGATCTACAGTAAGTAGTGTTGTGTACATTGGAATTAGAGGGTAGAAGTTAATTGCTAAAAACCTATTATATATTAGGGTATGGAAGTCTAGGCTTAGGCTAGTGGGTACCATATCTGCAAGTTTAGTCCTTTCAGGAATGTATTGAAATTGTGAAAATTGTAATGTGGGGCATTAGATCTTAAACAGCATAGTTGAGGGTGTTTTATTAATAATTTTAATGAAATATAAATCTTGTTTAGTTAACATTAAATGTTTGTTAAATAAGCTTTAATCTATAAATGTATAACACTGTTAAGGGTAATCATGAGTCAAATAAAGTTAATGGCAGGAAAAGTTTTGTTCTAAGTGATGGTATTTTTCCCTTGAAAGTAAAAAAAATATTCAATACTTTAGGGTGGTTTTAAATTTATATAGTTTTCCAGAATGTAGTTTGGAAAGTCCAGAAGTCCCTCTCAGTTGGAAGAGTTAATTGCTTAAACGGAATCAGGAGAGTTGTAGTAAAGGTTAATCTGAATAGATTTGCATAAAAGTACAAAAATAGTAATAACTTAAACAATATAGCATTGGCTAAATATAAATGTAAATTGCCATTGAAGTGCAGTTGTGGATAGTTTCTCAAATGACATTTACTGAAACTTGGCAAATTGATGCCATATATATTTATATTGCTAAATTAGATCTTTACTACTGCTACTAGAATATGTAGGAAAGGTAAATTCCTTAAAGAAATTTTTTCCATCTGAATTTGTAAAGTAAAGCAAGATTGGCTTTAATTCTGAAATTAATTTGTAGAAATATTTTTCAGGTGAAAGTGATCATGATGCATGGACTGGCTTGGAGTGAGTCTCCTTTACTCTACAAAAGTGGGAGAGTTTGAATTCGATGTTTTAGCTATATCAATGACCTAATCTTAATTCTCTTATCTAGTACATTTATAGGTGTGTAACCATGTCCTACTGTTACAACCCACAGGGGATGATGCAGTTTGTACTGATCCTACCCCATTTCATAAAAGGGGACCAGGCAGTCCTGCAGATTTCCCTGGCTTGGCTTTTTCAGAGCTTTGCTCTACTACCCATCTAATAGATGGACTAGATTTGCATAGGTTTAGGGACCCTTGACAATGGTTACATTGTTAATTCTCACAGGGCTTGTTTACTGAATGGGTGGATGCATCTAAAACTTTAGTGCCTGGCATGCATTGTACAGTGCTTTCAGTAAAGCATATGTACAATGTGTTGATGGCACTAAAGTGGTGGATGTAATGCACCCATTCAGGGAACAAACTGCACTAAAATCAGAGGAAGGGATAGGCCTTGCTGAGCCAATGTTAAAAGATTGGCTGTTAGGATTTTTTGGGCTTATTATTAGGCATTGGTGATAATAAAAGTAGTGTCCCTGTTTAATGTTTATTTTTCTTTTACAGGTGATTCTCTGGAGTTGTCTTGGCCTTTTGGATCTTCTGTTCATCTAGGAGCATCTGTCCCACAACCTGAAACAGTAATAAATATTAGATGTATTATAAATACTATATGTAAAACTTATTAAATAAAACAATTTTAATGAAACTACTTTATATACCTTATCCTGAAATTATGCTGGAAATTGTTTACTACTATTGATGCAATGTTTAAACATCTGAAATTTTTTTTACTTTGAAAATAAATACTTGGTAAAATTTACACCTATTTGTAACTTGTTACATAGGTGCATGCAAAATGCATTGAAAAGATGTAAAAGTGGACTACCTATTCAATTTACATAAACTAACAAATATTGCAAATTAGTCTGAAATATTAAAGTGGAAGAAACTTTAGTCAATATTTTAGTTTTCATATTTGAAAGTAAATTTAAAGCTATGCAACACCTAAGCTTTGTACAAATTATGATTAAATTAACTAAAGATCATTGTTAAATTTACAAAACATTAGAAAAGTGACACTGAAGCATCTATACAACATGGTTTTCAAAGTCTAACTTAAATTTAATCAAAGCTCTTAAATGATTTGTCTGCCAAACTTCAGATATTCTGAAATATTTTACCTAGATTAAAACCATTATTTGAAAGGGCAAAACAGATTACTGTCAATTAGTTTGACCTAACATCTGCAAGGTCCTGAAGGAATGGAATTTTTTTTTGTAAAACTGTTTGCTAAAAACAAACCCTGCCTAATGAACCTGCTCTTTTTTTTTAGAAATGGTAATTGCAACATTGGCTATTAAAACAATGGCCTTTAAAGTACCAAATGAAAGACCAAGAAGCAACAAACAGGTACATGGTAGAAAGGACAAAAGAATGGTTACGAGGACCCTTTCATTTGTTAAAGAAATGCTGTCGTACCACAAGGGGTCTTAACCCTTGTCATATACATCGCTGACATTAATCTAAATATTACCAACCACAAAAATTGCTGATAACATGTTATAAAAAAATAAAGAATATAATATTGAGGCCTTAATGCAGATCTCTAACTCTACAAATAGTAACAAGACTAGCAATTTCTTAATATAAAACAAAAAAATCCAAGACCTTGCACGTGAGCCAGAACAATCCATATCACAACTACCACATTAAAATGAAACAACAATGAAGGTAAGGTAATTACCAAAAGAAGGCACCAAACCGGGAAGGCCATGTAGCACCATCAAAGTGCGAAATAATCAGAGGGCGCTAAATATCACCAAGAATGCCAATACGAGAACAAAAACGCATAAGGCGAACGATATCAAAAGTATCCGATTCACCTAGAATTCTATCGAGGGACAAGTGACTGCGAGGGACGGTCGGAAAGCAAGACACACGCTCGTCCTGGAAGTCAGGACATTCAACAAGGATATGCACAACTGTAAGAGGGACAACGCAATTCGGACAATGAGGAGCAGGGCGGCGCTCCATTAAGTGACCGTGGGTTAAGCGGGTATGACCAACCCACAGCCGTGCCAAAGCAGTGTCCCACCGCCGGTTACGGTGGTAGGAGGAAGGCCACGGGGACACACTAAGTTTGAGAGTACGCAGCTTGTTACCAACCACAGAGGGCCAACGGGGAAGAATGAATAACAGGATAAAAGTCGGAATAAGGAATACCTTTACGGGAGATGGGACAAGAACGGATAGCTTCCTTAGCGGCAGCATCCGCACGCTCATTGAAACACCAATATGGCTGGGAACCCAGCAAAACTCTACTGATTTAAATTTACTAGAAATAAGAAACAGCCAATGTTGAATCTCAATGACCACCGGATGGACAGGATTAAAGGACCCTAGAGCCATGAGGGCACTACGAGAATCAACTACAACCACAAAGGTGGAATGAGAATGAGAGAGCAAGAGACGAAGAGCATAGAGAATAGCATAAAGTTCTGCCGTAAAGACGCTAGCCTCCGAAGGGAGGCGACACATGTAAGTACGGTCAGGAAAAACATAAGAACATAAGAACATAAGAACAAAGGTAACTGCAGAAGGCCTATTGGCCCATACGAGGCAGCTCCTATTCTATAACCACCCAATCCCACTCATATACTTGTCCAACCCGTGCTTGAAACAATCGAGGGACCCCACCTCCACAATGTTACGCGGCAATTGGTTCCACAAATCAACAACCCTGTTACTGAACCAGTATTTACCCAAGTCTTTCCTAAATCTAAACTTATCCAATTTATATCCATTGTTTCGTGTTCTGTCCTGTGTTGATACTTTTAATACCCTATTAATATCCCCCCGGTTATGTCCATTCATCCACTTGTAAACCTCTATCATGTCACCCCTAACTCTTCGCCTCCCCTAACTAAACAGTAATTAAAAGAGATAAGAAGAGGCACTGGAATTAACTCCGGCCTTATGAGAGATAATATGAGATAAGTATGAGATAAGTATGAGATAATATGCGCATTAATCATAATATATAAAACAGAGTAGCCCACACCATCCGCAGACTTAGACCCATCAGGGAAGATGGAAATAGAGTGGGAGTGCGAAGAAAAGTGCTCAAGGAAGAGGTTTTTCAGAATTGTAGGAGGGGTAAAGGCTTTAGTAATACAAGTCAAGGACGTAGAAAACTTGGGAAGGGGGACTCTCCACGGAGGTAATGAAGGAACAATACGAGGAGAAACATTAGAAATATGAACAGAAAGAGAATCCTGTAAGCGAAATAACTGGACAGAAAGTGGGAGACAATGAAGAGGAACAGGAACCACAGGAGGAGGAAAAGTCAATGCACGACAGAGGCGAGAGGAAGGATGTTGGAAGGACCGCGCAAGATAGCTTAGACAGTAGCGATCACGGTAGTCCTGAAGAGAGAGAAAGCCAGTGTCAACATACAAACTAAGGGCGGGAGTCGAACGAAAGCCACCAGAGCCGAGACGCAACCCAGTATGGTGCAAAGCATCAAGATGGCGAAGAGTAGAAGGAGAAGCAGAAGAGTATGCAGGGCAACCATAATTGAGTTTAGACAGGACGAGAGAGGAATGCAAATAGAGGAGCGTGCGCCTATCCGCTACCCAAGAAGTATGGGACAAAACCTTAAGGAGGTTAAGGGCCTTAGAGCATTCAACTCGGAGGCAAGAGATATGGGCTGACCAAGACAAACGAGTGTCAAAGACTAACCCCAAAAGCTTCGCGGAATCCCTGTACACAATGAGATGACCATAAAGCAACAACAATGAAGTAAAGGTCCTTTCAGTAAGAATCTATCATTCACTGAAAGTTGCTGCAGTTAAAAATAAAAGAAAATACAAGTCCCTAGAAATAAACAAGCAACCTTTTTGACTAAGGAAAAGAAGGTAGTTATTCTACTGTATAAATCTAAGTATTCACTTAGATAACTGTATCCAAGCATAGAGGTTCCCCCCCCCCCCCTTCTCTTTCAGAAAAACATCTACTTTCGAAAAAGTTTAACATTGGCCAACAAAAATTATTCCAGAACTAAATTGCCTAATACCAGGAACAACTGAGAGCCATGACAAACACTGCAACTCTCTCCTACCCCCAAGTCTTATGCTATTTATGATCCAAGGTAATTTGAGATACTATACTGTACTTCCTACAGACGAGTCTAGTGAGAGGGTGATCTGGCGATTAAATTGAAGCACGATACAGGTGTCAACGAACATCAGTCAGCCCACTTGTCAGCACAGTGGATAACTAATGACATCATAATCTGCAGTGTTGTATGCCTCCCCGTGGCCATTTAAATCAATAAAACACAGGGTTGTGGCAATGTTTACAGCATAAGGCAAGGTATAGAGGAATCCTGGAATGCCATGTAATGTGTAGTCCTTGAATGTGCTTTAGGCAACCAAATTGAATAACAACATTTCTGGTGTTCGGCTATATAATCCGAGTTTCTCATTCGGTATAATGTTTTAAACCTAAATAGGAATTCACTTTAAAGGTCAATTTATTTGGAAAGTGCTAACCAGATTCCAAATTACTGAGCTCTGAAAGTACTACAAGGCAAGTTTAACCGAATGAGTGTTTGCCTATCCATACCGCATGAGGTATGTGACAACACTGAATAAAGAAAGGGTCTTTGAGCATTCACCGTGCAGGTATTTGACATGACCAATATAGCCAAGTGTTAAAGATCATTCTAAGCAGTTCTGCACAATCCATATACTATCAATTAATATAATTGTACAATGGTGCTTGGTGGATGATATTTCCTATTAAAACTCATTGGACAACTGTTTGTATTAGACATTTTAAACCTACAAATGGTAGCCCTAGATATCGCACTACAGTATTAATTACAAGATGAACAATGTAAAATCAATACCACAACAGCAAAGGATGACGGCTTTTCAACAACCGACAAACACACAGGTCTAACACCAGCCATCCCGAGAGAGGACGTCCCAAGCATGTACACCCCACAACTTTACATCACCTTTGCTACCTCACGCGAGCACGCAACAGCATGAGGATGCCATACTCCCAAACCAACTCCATGCACTTTGAGGCTTTAACAACTCAACATTTAAAAAGTTGATTTAAAAAATCAAACACCTGAATTTTTCCCTAATTAAATTTACTGTACTAGGGAAATGCACACCAAGCCATGAAACTTACAATGAAGATGAGCAAACTACACACAACTGTCACCAAACTTCCACATACCACCCCCCTCTCACTCCTGCCTGCCCTCCCTCCTTAGGTGCTCTGATTGGCTGAGCACCTGAGCCACCACCACTCACCTCTTGTTGTGAGAACCTAAAGCATGTTTGGTTGCACTTTAAAAGTTCCCGAGTGTACTCGCCTAATTGTGATTACCGCCTGCCCGGTTCACCATTTTGTTTTTCAATCTACCTCAATTTACCCCTTTACAGTCAAATATTATGCAAAATTCTGTTTAAGACTTGTCCCTTCTTAACTTAAATAACTGCTTTGGCCATCTGCAATCTTTCTAGGTGGGTAAAAATGACTCTTGAGGCCAGAAAGGACTTATCAGACGGCGATCATAACAATACGGTACACACACAAAATCACAACCTGATATACACCAAGCAGAAAATCCACTGGAGCTGTGAGGCGACGTAAACCCTTGCCCAAGTCACTGGCAGCTGCATACTCTACCACAGTATATTACTGACTTTGTAAAAGTCCTACAACCGGATTTCCCCATAAATCACAGCAAGTTTTGAGGCCCCTCCTTGAGTCAACGTCTTACGTAAGACCTACAAGCACTCAGGTGAAGGCTGAAGCAGTTCAACACCATACGCCCCAACTTCAAATACACAGCTGAGAGGCGGGACCAAAACGTGATTTTCTGTGTGTGCCTGAAGTTGGGGCATACGGTCTTGCTTCACCCTTCACTTTACCCTTCACCGGCATACTTCAGGGGTTTTATTTAATACTTGGACTGGCTTCAGTAGGGCCTCCATACTTTCTGTGGCTTCACAAGTGTCACGTGAATCCCCTGCATAGCAGTGGAACTGCCTTTTCCCTTCACCTTCAATGCCTCTGCACTGGAAGTATACATCTACACCAGCCCAGAAGAGTCATCAGTCCTGCCACCTCTCCATACCCCCCAGGGCCTGGCACGGCCTGGTACGACTCAGAGGCAAGCCGGGCGCCACTGCTAACTGGCAGTTTGTCCCCACAAACAAGCAGTTAGCCGCCTTCAACTGACAGTTGTACAGCTCAACACAAAGGCACCGCCAGCCACAACGAGCAGTTTGCTAGTTGACCAGATGTCCACCTCGTGTTGACACTGGATGAGTCATCACCGCCGGACTATATAAAGAGCGCTGCCTCCCTGGAGAGGCAATCTCTCCCTTAGTGCTCTAGGATCATCTTGGTGTCTCTAACCCGTCGTCCACTTCCAGCCAACATCGTGTGACTGATGCCATGGTGGTATGGTAGCTGTCTTCAGAACACCAGTATATCTTCATACTTTTATTCATTGCTTATAGTTTATTTTTTGCATTTAAGGTCATACTAACTTGTTCACCTTTGCATTACATGATAGTCAAGCATTGTCATGTGTTATTTTTGTTCATTACTATTTCAGTAAATTGTTTAATTATTTATTTGATAATTTTCATTTGTTTCCACCTGCAACTTACACACTGCAAGGCCAATAGCAGCATTTCTTTCATTTATGTGAGGGAGAGCCATACCATCTTGGTTCAGTATAGCTGTGATACCATAACCCGTCACACAAGATATCCAGTTGTAAGACTTTTACCATCAGTTTTGGTAGAGTATGCAACTGGCAATGCCTTTGTTACAGGTTCGCTTCATCTCACAGCCCCAGTGGATTTTCTCACACATTTGAATACATGAAACAACTTTATTTGATACATTCCAAACCAAAGTACTGTACAGTACAGTACAGTAATTATCAAACCATCAAATGTGTGGGATAATCATAGTGCGCTAAATATCACTAACGTCGCCAATACAAGAACAAAAACGCATACGGCGAACAATATCAAAGGTATTGAATTTACCAAGAATTTTATCGAGGGACAATTGACAGTGAGGGATGGTCGGGAAGCAAGACACGTAAGTCCTGGAAGTCAGGACATGTAGAGACAACGGTTTGGACGACAAGAAGCAGGGCAGCGCTCCATTAAGTGCCCGTGAGTTAAACGTGTATGACCAATATACAACCTCGCCAGAGCCGTTTCCCACCACCGGTTACAGTGGTATGAGGAAGGCCACGGGAACACACTACTCTTAAGAGCACACAATTTGTTACCAGTAACAGAAGACCAACAACCCTGACAACGGGCAAAAATGGGGAAATGAATAACTGGGTAAAAGTCATAATAAGGAATACCTTTACGGGAGATGGGACAGGTGCGGATAGCTTCCTTAGCGGCAGTGTCCGCACGCTCATTTAAGAACACACCAATATGGGTGGGAATCCAGCGAAATTCCACTGTCTTAAATCTACTGGCGATAAGAAACAGCCAATGTTGAATTTCAACTACCAAAGGATGTACTGGATTAAAGGATTCTAGAGCCATGAGGGCACTGCAAGTGTCAACTACAAACACAGAGGAGGATTGACAGCGAGAAAAGAGTTGATGAAGAGCATAGAGAATAGCATAAAGTTCTGCCATGAAGAAGCTAGTGTCCGGAGGCAGGAGACACAAAGGTGCAGTCAGGAAAAACAACAGAGTAGCCTACACCGTCTGCATACTTAAGACCCAATATTGGTGAAGACGGAAATAGAGTGGAAGTGTGAAGAAAAGTGTTCAAGGAAAAGGTGATTTAGAACTGTAGGAGGGGTAAAAGTTTTAGTCATGTGGGTCAAGGCTTACAGAATTTAGGAACGGGGACCCCTCCATAGGGGCAAAGACGGAATGACACGAGGGGAAATATTGGTAACACAAACTGAAAGAGCATTTTGTAAGAGAGACAACCGTACAGAAAGAGATAGGTGGTGAAGGGGAACAGGAACCACAGGATGGGTAAAGGTCAAGGCATGACATAAGCAAGAGTGAGGGTGCTGTAAGGACCGTGCAAGGTGGAGAAGACAGTAGCGATCATGGCGATCCTGTAGAAACAGGACGCCAGTTTCAACATACAGGCTTAGGGTAGGTGTCGAAGGAAAGGTACCAGAGCTGAGCCGTAACCCAGTATGATGCAGTGTGTCCAGATGGTGAAGGGTAGAAGGAGAAGCAGACGAGAAAACAGGGCCATAATCGAGTTTAGACAGAACGAGAGAGGAATGTAAAGAGAGGAGCAGTGTCGATTAACTCCCCAAGAAGTATGGGACATGACCTAAAGTTAGTTAAGGGCCTTAGAGCATTCAACTCGGACGTAAAAAATATGGGGCGACAAAGACAAACGAGTGTCAAAGATTAGCCCTAAAAGCTTTAGCAGATTCTTTGTACAAAAGGGGATGATCCCTGTTACCTAACAGTAAATAGGTATCTGGGAGTTAGCTGTTACAGGCTGCTTCCTAGGGGGGTGCGTGTGTGGGAGAAAAATTTTTTTAGTAGTTAACCACTGAACTGCTCTGTCTCCAAATAACACCCTGGTGCACAAGAAATAAATTCTTTCCAAAATTGTTTTTCTCTTCTTATATTGTTAAAATGCAGAGTCTGATCACGCGGAAACTAAACAAAAAATATTGTATGTGACTTACTTTAGCTGCGATGGAGCTGGGAAGTTGAGCAAATTATGGGCGCTGAACGTTGGAGCGATGGGGGGTCTGTCGGCCCCGCCACCCCGTGCGACGGCAGTTGCTGCGAATAAAATGTTGCGCAATTATTTTGAAGTTTCTCATTCATTTCTTCTTTTTTTTTTGCTGTAATATTATTTAAAAGTGTGTAATTTGTGGAATTTATATAATTCAAAGTATAGAACATCGCTATGCTCAAAATTATGGGCCTCATATATGCGACATATTCTACAATCAAACAGTGTTTTTGCTGTTATTACACTATATACACACATTGTATATACCCATCTACGTATGTATTCACCATAACGATCCACTATGTTGGTATGGTGAGCCCAAAAACATGAGAGCTGCCACACCCTGCCAGTCCTCCCTCCCTCCTCCAACACATTACTCGCCAACATTCCTCCTCCCAAAATACTGTTATTGTGTTTATTACACTATTTACACACGTTATGTATAAGTATGTACATGTTTTATTCATGTACATACGTACATACTTGCCATCTCCTCACCTCTCTCTCTTGCCTACTTAATGCTCTTGCTTCCCTCATCTCATCACAATCGACTTTATAATGGTCCAGGACGGATCGAAATGTCGTCGTCTATTCAATTTCCAGTGTGTGGTTTGGTCAACAATGAAATCTTCATGCAAGATCTTATAAAGAAAACCCCTAGAACGAGTTTTGCAAATACGAAAGAGTTTAAGGTGAGTAGGGGATGGTTTGAGAAATTTTGAAAAAAGACGTGGTATTCATAGTGTTGTGAGGCATGGTGAGGGTGCCAGCTCAGACAAAGTAGGGGCTGAAAGATTTGTTCGTGATTTTAAAGATTTTGTAGATACTGTATTGATGGATATATTCCACAACAAGTGTTTAATTGTGAGGAGACATGGCTATTCTGGAAAAAATTGCCGAAGTGGACATACATTACCCAAGAGGAGACGTCACTGCCCGGACACAAGCTAACTTGGGCTAACTTGTGTCAGGATAGGCTAACTCTTGTGCTGTGTGGCGATTTGAAAATTAAACCCTTGCTCGTGTATCATTCCGAAAATCCAAGAGTTTTAAAAAATATATAACGTGCAGAAAAACTGTGATGTAGAGTGGTTTGCCCTGCCATCAAAAAATATCTGCAAGAGAAAAGTTTGACACTAAAGGGCCTGCTTCTCGACAATGCTCCTGCTCATCCTCCAGACTTGGAGGATGCATTGTTGGGGCCACCATTTTTTTTAGGGATATTCCTGCATGGGCCCTAAGTTTCTGGCTAATGAACCAATGACATGAAGGAGGAGTTTTCAACCTACCTTGTGTTCGGTGTGCAGGGGTCAATAGGCTGAACATAATGTCAGGAGCAAAGGGGGGCGTTTGCCTCTTCAAACACAATTGTGACCATCTTCATCTCTTCGAACTATCCTAAATGCTCTCTTCACCTGTCTGACCAAATTGGGTGTCCAGACCACCTTTGAATCTGAAATTGTAAAATTAATAGTGATTTCAGAATATTCAGTCCATTTATACTAACAAAATTATGTACAGTATACTGTAATTGAAATTTTACAGAATGATAAAGGCAATTTAGTAACTTTGTTAAAATGCACATGGGGGAAATACATGAAAATAGGTTAATATGGTTTGTAAGGTTGATGGGAAATGTTTATTACTTTTATGATTTAAAAGATGTATAGCCCTGATACTCCATCCTGGGTGCATTCCACCAGGTAATGACCACAGCAAAAGTTTTCCACGAGGCTCTATTGTCACACAAACTTTTCACATTTTCAAACTTGATTCATCTTTTTCCCCCTCGTTCCAGGGGTTTTCTTTAAAAGGTCTTCATGCAAATGCCTTGGTTTCTCACAAATGATGGCCTCTGAAATGCTATCACCTGCTAACTCTTTGTTGTGTATCCAAATTAATAAAAACTTTTCAACATCCTCAAGTGTTTGTGTTCTTTATTTCGGGATTGTTGATATGCCTTTTGCCACTTTAACGCTCATAATGTCCTTTTTCTTAGCAAGTATAGTGCATATTGTTGACACAGATTTGTTGTACTGCCTAGCTAGTTCAACAACCTGTGCACCGTTTTGACGTTTATGAATGCTCTCTTGTTTTTCCTCTATGGTCATTCTCACATGTGTTTTCTTGGCTTGAACCTTACCACTGGCTTTCTTGGGACTCATGGCAAGATATATAATAACAAATTTTATGTTCAAATAGCCAAAAATCCCAAAACAAATGTAATGCTTTATAAAGAATTCAGGCGCGATAGTTATTAGGCAGGAGACACTGGTAAACTGAGGTGCGATCACCATGCCACCACGCGCTAGGTCAGCCCATATGCATATCAACAAACTCATTTCCCGAGGCAAAGTTTGTAACCCGATTCAAATTTTTCGAAGAAATTAGGCTCGTAACCCGAAAAGTTCATAAATATTCATTCGTAAGCCGAGGTGACACTATATATAAGTAAAAAAATAAAATTTTGTAGATACACTGTGCTGTATTGATGGATACATTCCACAACAAGTGTTTAATTGTGAGGAGACATAGCTATTCTGGAAAAAATTGCCGAAGAGGACATACATTACCCAAGAGGAGACGTCACTGCCTGGACACAAGCTAACTTGGGCTAACTTGTGTCAGGATAGGCTAACTCTTGTGCTGTGTGGCGATTTGAAAATTAAACCCTTGCTCGTGTATCATTCCGAAAATCCAAGAGTTTTAAAAAATATATAACGTGCAGAAAAACTGTGATGTGGAGTGGTTTGCCCTGCCATCAAAAAATATCTGCAAGAGAAAAGTTTGACACTCAAGGTCCTGCTTCTCGACAATGCTCCTGCTCATCCTCCAGACTTGGAGGATGCATTGTTGGGGCCACTTTTTTTTTTTAGGGATATTCCTACATGAGCCCTGAGTTTCTGGCTAATGTACCAATGACATGAAGGAGGAGTTTTCAACCTACCTTGTGTTAGGTGTGCAGAGGTCAATGGTTGAACATAATGTCAGGAGCAAAGGGGGGCGTTTGCCTCTTCGAACACAATTGCGACCATCTTCATCTCTTCGAACTATCCTAAATGCTCTCTTCACCTGTCTGACCAAATTGGGTGTCCAGACCACCTTTGAATCTGAAATTGTAAAATTAATAGCAATTTCAGAATATTCAGTCCATTTATACTAACAAAATTATACATACAGTACTGTAATTGAAATTTTACAGAATGATAAAGGCAATTTAGCAACTTTGTTAAAATGCACATGGGGGAAACCAGCGTTGAATGTAATGAAACGCCATTTTCTGGGTGAGTCCCGGAGGCTCCCCGGAGCTATCCCAGGCTGATATGCTAATGTCATACTTTGGCATCAGTCATGTGTATGGAGTTCTTAGGCCTACCGGAGACCACGGCCAGAACCTGGCCCCCTCAGAGAGGCAAGGGGAGCAATGGCATATAGAAGCCCCCGTGTAGTTGGAAGCATTCTATGTCTGCCATCGACCGGAACAGGCACCCAGAAAGGTAAGCGCCCCAAAACAAACCCCTATTCTGGTTAAAATTGCTACCAAAAACCGAACTAGTGGATAGAACTCCCCAACCGAAAACAAGCAAACTAGTGTGACGTCACACACCGCCGCGCCGCTGTCTGCGCAGCTCCCCCCTCCCCGGGAGGGGGAAGGGGGAGCCCCAGACCCCCGCGCCGGCTACCCACACCTCAGTTCTTGAGGCTGGATGTCAAAAACGCGAAAAACCGCCGACCGGAGGGAGGGAGGGATGCCGGGGAGCCTCCGGGACTCACCCAGAAAATTGCGTTTCATTACATTCAACGCTGGTTTTCTGGGGGAAGCCCCGTCGGCTCCCCGGAGCCAACTACCCACAGACAGAACAAAAGAGGGACTTACCCGGGAGGCGGTCGTCACTCACCCCTCAACTCGAAGCCGAGACAACTGGCTGCAACCGCCGACCCAAAGCAACACAGACCCGACTAGGCCCAGGGACATTCACGAGGTAACGAGCAGCCAGGACCCTGTTCGACCGCCAAAATCCCCGCGCCCGAATATCAGACCAAGACATATACCCAAAGACGGCAGCAAGAGCCGCGAACTTACGAACGTCATGGGCACGGGGATAGACCGCAGGCTGGCTGGACCTAATAACCCTGCGGACGACCTGAGAGACCCGAACCCGCGAACAGGGAAGAAGGGAAACCGGATCAACCCACAGCGCGTCCCCGGACACAGAAGCTGTGGCACGCAAATAACGGCGAAGCGCCGCAACCGGACACAAAACATGATGCACCCCCGGCCTGACCAACCAAGCATCAACCACCCATGGACCCCTCCGTAACGCAGCAGTCTCATTCTTCGCCAGAAAAGAAGGAGACGGCTGCAAACGAACAAAACAATCACCACGACCAAAAGAGCAGAAACCCCTGCGCCGGAGGAGAGCATGGAGCTCCCCCACCCGACCCCCAGAGGCCAAAGCCAACAAGAAAAGTGCCTTGGAAAAACAATCCTGGACCGAAGGGGCCACAACGAAACGAGGAGATGAAAGGAAAGCGAGCACTCTGTCCAAAGACCAGGACGGCTCAGGCGACGCATGAGCAGGCCGGAGGTGAAACAATGCACGAGACAGCTTGCGAAACGGCGCAGACGTAACATCGATACCGAAAGCAAGCTGAAGCGGCTCCGCCAGCGCTGCACGATACGAAGCGACAGTGTTAGGCATAAGATGACGATCCTGAAACAACCACGAGAGGAAGGACAAGACCACCCGAACAGACAAGGAGCTAACACGACGAAGACGCAAAAAGAAACGGAATGACTGCCAGGAAACTTCATACTGCCGCCGAGAAGAAGCCCTCAGGTGGGACACCAACAAGGAGGCCACCTGATCACCATAGAGATGATGATAGACTCGAGTCAAAAAAACCATACGCGAAGACTCGAGGAGAAGACCGAACCAGCCACGTGACGTACCGGCCCGATCTGCTGAAAGAGGCGGAACCGCGGGAAAACCCTCGGGTTCGGACACCGAGCAACCAGCGCCTGAAACCAAGGCTGGGCCGGCCACCAAGGGGCCAGAAGGACAACTCTCCCCTGGTAAGTCTCTAAGCGAGTCAGGACCTGGAGCAACAGCCGAACCGGGGGAAAGAGGTACAGGAACCCCCACCTCGACCAGTCTAGCCGAAAGGCATCGACCCCGACGGCCTCGCGATCGGGGAAGAGCGCCGCATAAACGGGAAGACGCCGCGACCACGCCGACGCGAAGAGGTCCACTTCAGGGCGCCCGAACGTCTGGCAAAGCCAACGGAAGGACTCGTCGTCGACCGCCCACTCCGTGGAGAGTGGAACGAAGCGAGACATGGCGTTGGCCAAGACATTGGACACGCCCCGTACGTGAACTGCCAGGAGAGCCAAACCCCGAGAACTCAGCAGACGAGTCACCCGAAGCGACCAACCCCAAAGAGACAAGGACCGCATCGAACCCCCATGGTTCAGGCAATGAACCACCGGAGAGCAGTCCGAATGGAGCCGAATCGTCGATCCGCGGGCCACCCGAATCCTCCCCAGAACAAACCACACTGCCGCGAACTCCCGCACCGTGCTGTGAGCTCGACGGAAGGACGGATCCCAACGCCCCTGGCCGGCCTGGGGAGCACTGCCCGCCAAACACACACCGAAACTACGACGTTGGTACAACGTTCGAACAAGTTTTAACACCTCCTAACCAGTTATAACAACCAATATAGCAAGTTGTAACAACGTTCTAATCCGTCATAAACACGTTAAGCCAAGATGTAACAACTTTATTACAAGTTGTAACAAGCGGAAAATAGAGACAGTTTCGGTTTGTGTTTCCAGGGTGGTCACAAAACCCCAGTCGAGAGACGACGCATCCGTGTACACATCGAGCGAGGGCTCAGGTAGGCGCCAAGGCACTGAACCCCGAAAAACCCGAAGAGGAAGCCGGTGACGCAGCAACCGACGCAAGGCCCCCGGGGGTCGAACTCTGCGATCGCGAGAGAGGCGGAAGGGGGAACCCCGAAGGAGCCAGAAAAGCCGTCGAAGCCAAACCCGACCCGGCGGGTAGACCACCATCGCGAAGTTCAGGCTCCCGCACAGCCCCTCGAGCAACCGCCGGGTGACCTGAGGGCCCTCCAGAAACAGACGAAGGCGGGACCGCAGCCGCAGGAGAGACTCCAGAAGGAGAGACAAGGAGGCAGTTCGAGAGTCCCAAACGAGACCCAGCCAAGTCCGAACCTGAGAGGGAACCAGATGGAACTTCCTCCAGTTCACCAAGAACCCGAACCCGGCGAGCTGGGAAAGAACCAAATCCCTGGCTAGCAAGCAAGCTGACTGGCTGGGAGCCCAAACCAGCCAGTCGTCGAGGTAGGCCAACACCCGAACACCTAGGAGACGCAAGCGAGCCACCACAACCCGTGTAAGGCGCGTGAACACGCGAGGTGCCAGGTTCAACCCGAACGGGAGACAACGAAAGCGGTAACTCAGACGCCCCACAACAAAACCGAGCCAGTCCCTGAACCGCGGATGAATCGGGACATGCCAATAAACGTCCCGGAGGTCCAGGGACACCATCCAAGTTCTCGGCTCCAAGAGGAGCCGAACCTGAGACAGCGTAGTCATCCGAAAGGAGGGGCAAGGAACCCAGGGGTTCAGACGGGACAAGTCCAGAATGAACCGCAGGTCCGCGCAGTCCCGTTTCGGAACCGGAAACAGACGGGAAACCCATCTGAGGGACGACGTCGTTTCGACGACGCCCAAGCGTACCCACTCCAAGACGACTCGACAGAGCGCAGGGGAAGAAACCTACCCTGCCAGCCCCGACCCCCCAAAGGGGGGAGGGGCCACCCAACGCCACCGCAGGCCGCGAGACACGACCCGAAAGGCCCACGAATCGTGGGACCAGGCGTGGGCGAACAGCGCAAGCCGCCCCCCCCATCGCCCCGTCAAGGGGGCAAACCGCGAAAGGGCCGGCGACCCTTACGAAACCCAGAACCCCGCACAGCGCGAACACCACGCCGACCAGACGAGGGAGGGTCCGCAGGAGGAGCCAACCCCAAACCTGACACCAGAGGCCTACCACGACGAGAGGAACCCCGAGCCCTGGCACGACCTTTCCGGGAAGACCCACCCCGGGACCCCTGGAAAACCAACAAGTCCGACATCGGACGACAAGCCGCCGACGCAGCCTGAATAAACTGCGCCACGGCCGACTCCCCAAACAGGAGAGGACAAAAAGGTGAAGAACGCCTAAGAGCCAGAGCCCAAGCAGATTCCACGGAGGAACCCAACACCGCCTGCCGACACGCGAGACAGGGAAGCATAAAACAGGGAAACCGCATCCCGCAAAATCGGCGTGAACAGCTTCAACAAGGCAGCCGACGAACGCGCAGCCGCGGACAAGGAGCCGGACCCCGGGACGGACCCAAGCGTCCCCACATCCTCCATGAGCCAATCCGAAGACAGCTCCAGGAGGAAAAAGAACCGCAAGGCCGAACACAAAAGGCCCCGGGCGCGCAAGTCCTCCGCAACGAGCGCCGCCGAAAGGGAGGGAACCTGCACATGGAGCCGAATAACGCCCACATCGCGGGGAAGGGCAGGGGCAAACAAGCACTCATTCAGGTACTCAAGTTCGCCCCCCAGGAAAACCTGAAGCACCGTGGAAGCTTCCCGCCACTCCAGCGTGCGGGAACGATAGAAGGAATGCCAGGAATCCAGACCAAACAAGGGGCAGTCTGCTAGCCAGGACGACTCCGGAACCTCGTAATGGAGCCAGAAAGGGAACGAAGTCCCAAACCTGAACGTGGACGGATCCATTTTCGAGGCATAATCCGGGTCACGCAGGAGGTAAGCTGCAAAGGCCGCTCGCACCACACCAGGTTGGATGCGATAAGCCGAAAACCTCCGGAAGGACGGAACCGACGTACCCAAGGGAACACGGAACCGAACCCGGGGAGGCGCCGACACCAAATCCAACTCGTACACAGAGGGGGGAAAAGAAAACCCCACTCCTTGTAACAATAAGCCCCGCTCAGTGGGAAGAAAATCCGAGGCGGGGTCCAGTGGGGCCCAAGGCTCCCAAGTCAGCCCCTCCCCAGCCTCGAGGTCCGTCACCACAGGACCCGAGGCCGAGTCCTCTCCCCAAGCCCCGACCCCACAAGACAAGGACGGAGCAGCCGGAAAAGCTGGAGGAAGGGGGGCCCACTGGTCAGACCCTGAAGCTTCGGCCGGGAGACAAGACTCGAATGCCTCTGCCGCCCCCCCGGAAGGGGCAACCCCCGAAGCTGCCTGAGTCTCGAGATCAAGCAACCCCTGCTCCAACCCCGAAACCCTCAGACGCTTCGGAGCCGGAAGCAGGGGCGGGGGACCAGAACGAACAGAAGGGGAAGGACGAGGAGGTGCGGACTGAACCAGGATCGAAGCGACCCCCACCCCCAAGTCCGGGTCTCGAAAAGCAAAGCGGGGCAGCCCCGGGGCATCCGGGGAAGCAACCAACCGAGCGCGTTGCAACAGACGAAACCTAGACTGCAACGCACGCGCCGCCTGTACCCGAATAGAATCATCAGGGGATTGGGTAAATTGAGTCACAAGCAAGCAGCAACACTCACAGGACTCAGGGTCGAAAGTATCACTGACCCAACAGGCAGCGTGGCAGAGGCAAAAACAATGAGGGTCACCCTGAGACAAGGGGACCGAGCAACCCTCAAACTCGCACACAGCGAGTGGGGACTCCGGGGTCACATCCATCGGACCCACGCGCCCCCTAGGGGATTCCCAGGGTCCTGAGCGTTTACTTTAAGAGGACTCGCGCTCAGGTAGTCCCAGGCAGGGTGGTGCAAACCGGCGCCCAAAACTACCAAGCAAACTTCTAAAGCTGAACCCCAGGGACGTGTACACTCACGGGGACCTAGCAGGGGGCGCCACCGAGGAAAACAGTGGAAGGGCAAAAACAAACAATAAAATGACAGAACCCCCCACCAGGCAAAAACAAAAAGAAAAACAAAACCCCGCAAGAGGACAGCGAACCCCAAGGAACAGAGCCGGCCGCGATGTCGGGAAATACAAGCTGAGCAGCACCCTGCGCCCCTACCAATACAATACAATACAATACAATTTTATTTAGGTAAGGTACATACATACAATAAATTTTTACAAGGATTGGTTGACTTATAGGTAGAGCTAGTACATACAATGCCTAAAGCCACTATTACGCAAAGCGTTTCGGGCATGATAAACTTAAATGACAAGCTTAATACTAATTGAGCATAATGAGTAGAATGAAAACAAGAAATGAAAACATAGATGAAAAAGCAGCACAAATACAATTATGTCGACAAACAGCGCTCTTTAAAGAAAAAAACAGACATTGGTTGACAATAGAAGGGTAAGGTAGGTTACAGGGAATTTATTAGGTATAGCTTCGCTTTTAACTTAAACTGGTTGAGAGAGGTACAGTCTTTAACATGGTTGGGAAGGTCATTCCACATTCTGGGCCCCTTGATTTGTAGAGCATTTCTAGTTTGATTAAGTCGTACTCTAGGAATATCAAAACTGTAATTATTTCTGGTGTGATGCTCATGGGTTCTGATACAACCTTCTATGAAGCTTTTAAGATCAGGATTGGCATTATAGTTTAGCGTTTTATATATGTATAATACACATGAGAGAATGTGCAGTGACTTAATGTCTAACATATTCAGAGATTTAAGTAGGGGTACCGAGTGATGTCTGGGGCCAGAATTGGATAATGTCTTAATAGCAGCTTTGTGTTGAGTAATTAGAGGACGTAAGTGATTTTGGGTAGTAGAGCCCCAAGCACAAATACCATAGTTGAGATATGGATAGATAAGGGAGTAATGGAGTCACCAGGGCAGGGCGTGGTACATAATATCTGATCTTAGAAAGAATGCCCACAGTTTTTGAAACTTTTTTTGATATGTTTAGAATGTGTCCCTGGAAATTCAGCTTGTGGGCAATGAGAATGCCAAGGAATTTGCCATCTAATTTGTTACAAATTTGGGTATTGTTTATTTTGAGATTTATTTGATTAGAGGATTTATTGCCAAACAGAATATAGAAGGTTTTGTCAATGTTAAGGGTGAGTTTGTTGGCAGTTAGCCACAGATGGACTTTATTTAGCTCAGTATTTACTGTGGCATTTAGAGCAAGGGGATCAGGACTGGAGTAAATGAAGGTTGTGTCGTCAGCAAATAGAATTGGTTTGAGGTGTTGGGAGGCATTTGGAAGGTCATTAATGTAGATGAGAAAGAGGAGAGGGCCAAGTATGCTGCCCTGGGGAACACCAATGTTGATGGGTAGGGTGGGAGAAATTGTATTATTCACAGAAACATATTGGAGCCTGTCAGTAAGGTAGAATTTGAGGTATTGTAGGGAGTGTCCTCTGACTCCATAATGATGTAATTTAAGAAGAAGGTTTTGGTGGTTGACAGTATCAAAAGCTTTACGCAGGTCCACAAACAACCCAACAGGGAACTCATTTTTATCAAGAGCTGTATGAATCGAGTTAAGCATACTAATAAGTGCATCGTTAGTGCTTTTTTTGGGTCTGAAGCCATATTGGCAAGGGCTAAGTATATTGAAACTGAAACTGAACAAATACCTGCGTTCACAGTTCATCCTCGTCGCCAATGTGGTGTTTGTGTGTTACTGAGGAAGTCTTGGTTGTAGGGTTGATGTAAAGTCATGACTTGGTTACTGACTTTAATACTTAATATGATTACATGACTAGTAGCTACCAAGCTTGGCGGGCGTCCTGTACGCTCTCCATTGTTTACCTTCTCCCTCTCTGGCGTCTCAGCCGCCGCACATAGAAAACGGATGGTACCATTTTCTGTGAACATGACAGCTAGATATGAGTAAAGCTGCTTATAGATTAGTTTTCCAAACATTTTTGACAAGTTTGACAGGATAGATATAGGTCTGTAGTTGTTAACATCTGTGAGATTACCACATTTGTGGACAGGCGTTACTCTCACTTTTTTTAGAATATCT
The DNA here is from genome assembly GCF_040958095.1 of Procambarus clarkii. Taxonomy (NCBI): domain Eukaryota; kingdom Metazoa; phylum Arthropoda; class Malacostraca; order Decapoda; family Cambaridae; genus Procambarus; species Procambarus clarkii. The sequence continues at coordinate 1,680,333 of NC_091158.1, forward strand.
GGGAAGGTTTGGAGTTCAAGTGACTTGTTGAAGAGCAAAGCAATAGCAGGGGCTAAAGATCTGGAGGCTTTTTTGTAAATTAAAGTTGGTATCTCCTCAAGGGCACCAGACTTGGTTTTAAGGGAAAGGATATCTCATTGACGTCAGTGGAATTAATAGGCTTTAGGTACAGAGACTGTGGATAGTTACCTGAAAGATAGTCATTAATGTCTGTACTGGAAGATGGAATATCATTTGCAAGGGATGAACCAATGGAAGAGAAGAACCTATTGAACTCAATAGCAGAATCAGAGGCTGAAAGCTGACCATCGTTATTAGACAGGAGAGTCGGTTTGTTATTTAAAGACTTCTTTGATCCCAATATTTGAGAAATGGTTCTCCAAGTTTGTTTAATGTTGCTCTTTATTTGGGTAAATTTATCTTCGTAGTATTTAGTTTTGGCTCGTCTAATTATCTTAGACAGCAATAATGAGTAATTCTTTGAGAATTCTTTGGAGACAATTCCTAACCTATACTTCTTCTCAAGGTCATGTTTTTTTTAATAGATTTAAGATTCCCTTTGTAAGCCAGGGATTGTTAAGCCTTTTGGTTGTGACTTGTTTTGTAAGCATAGGACAGTGGGTATTTTAAAGGCTAAGAGTTTTTTGAAGAAAAGATTGCACTGCTAGGTTGATGTCCACTATGTTACCTAACTCGGACTCCCAGTTGACATTATCAGCAGCAGTTATAAAATTGTCTATAGCAGTTTCATTGTGTAGTCTAAAACGTATCACTCTTGACTCAAGAGGTGGTTTGCTAATGTTAGTTAAGAGAAATGTGGGGTAATGATCTGTAGTGCTATCGGTGATTATACCTGAAGTAAGCGGAGAGGTTATGTTTGTCCAGATGTGATCTAGCGTCGTGGCAGTGCTATCAGTGATTCTAGTAGGTCTAGTGATTAAGGGTATGAGGATACCCTAGTGATTAAGGGTACCAGTGCAAACTGCCTCTTACCTGCCGGTAACAAGGGAGCACAGAACACCCAAGAGCCCAACAGGCGGCCGAAAAACCGAAAGGTAAAACGGACCAGCAGAGGCAGACCCCGAGGAGCCTGTGGAAGGTGGCCCCAAGCCCCAAGGGCAGTACTTACAGGGCACCTAGGGAAGGCAGCCCTAGGCTCATGCAGCCCGAGTACTGAAGATAACTCCTGGCTCTCGCACCCACAAAACCAACACCACACGCAAAGCACAGTGCAGTAGCGACACCGGAGCCAGAGCACACGACCATCGCCTATAGCATCAGCCTCAAGAACTGAGGTGTGGGTAGCCGGCGCGGGGGGGTCTGGGGCTCCCCCTTCCCCCTCCCGGGGAGGGGGGAGCGGCGCGGCGGTGTGTGACGTCACACTAGTTTGCTTGTTTTCGGTTGGGGAGTTCTATCCACTAGTTCGGTTTTTGGTAGCAATTTTAACCAGAATAGGGGTTTGTTTTGGGGCGCTTACCTTTCTGGGTGCCTGTTCCGGTCGATGGCAGACATAGAATGCTTCCAACTACATGGGGGCTTCTATAGGCCATTGCTCCCCTTGCCTCTCTGAGGGGGCCCGGTTCTGGCCGTGGTCCCCGGTAGGCCTAAGAACTCCATACACATGACTGATGCCAAAGTCTGACATTAGCATATCAGCCTGGGATAGCTCCGGGGAGCTTTCCCCCCAGAAAATACATGAAAATAGGTTAATATTGTTTGTAAGGTTGATGGGAAATGTTTATTACTTTTATGATTTAAAAGATGTATAGCCCTAATACTCCATCCTGGGTGCATTCCACCAGGTAATGACCACAGCAAAAGTTTTCCACGAGGCTCTATTGTCACACAAACTTTTCACATTTTCAAACTTGATTCATCTTCCCCCCCCCCCCCTCGTTCCAGGGGTTTTCTTTAAAAGGTCTTCATGCAAATGCCTTGGTTTCTCACAAATGATGGCCTCTGAAATGCTATCACCTGCTAACTCCTTGTTGTGTATCCAAATTAATAAAAACTTTTTAACATCCTCAAGTGTTTGTGTTCTTTGTTTCGGGATTGTTGATATGCCTTTTGCCACTTTAATGCTCATAATGTCCTTATTCTTAGCAAGTACAGTGCATATTGTTGACATAGATTTAACCTCTGTAAATTTAAATTTAGCCTCTGTAACCTTTTCCACTACTGCCCACAAGATGATATGGGGCGCATAATTAATGAACTAAACTAACTAAACATGTTTAGAATCGAGAATTATATGAACGGACAGCCTAAAACTTCCACTAGTGTCACAATGACAGTGTGACATTGTAATTGCCAGAATTAGGCTAGGATATCGATATGTATCGCAGGTGGCTGCAGGTAATGAATAGCCCCCAGTGGTGAATATTCCAATTGTAAACTATGTGTTCAAGTTCAAGTTCAAGTATGTTGATTGAGATAAGCAATAAATACATCTCAAAGGGATAGAGTAGCTTAGGCTATTTCTACCCCCCTCTACTTCAAGTCCCTCAAGGGGCGCACAAATTCAGTGAGTACAAATAGACATATAACAGTACAAGAATCCCATTTAACATTGCATACAGCAAGTACAGCATATAATTGTTACATTCTTGGGGCAAAATTCTTGTAGCTCCTAAGTATACTGTCTATTATACCATTATCACACATCCAAACAATTTGATGTGGTACACTATTTATTTCCTTATTTCTATATTTTTCAATAAGGTGACACTCTAATACATAATGTTCTAAGGTGTGGGCGTACGGCATACTACATAATTTACACTCCTTATCTTTTTCACTGACATCAACACCGTATTGCCAGATATATTTATATCCTAATCGTAATCTCATGTAAATTGAATCCTTCCAAGTAGACTTTCCTTTACCATAAGTGAAGGACGAATTTGTATTTATTATTGAATAATTCTTAAGTGTGTTACTACTGTCCACCATTGCCATTCTCTTTATCATTTTTTCACCCTCCTGAATCACCTTGAGTCTTGTTTTTATTTGTTTCAAGGTTAACTGACATACAACATCAACAAGAGTTTTTTCAGTTGCTCTCTTCGCTATGTCATCAACTACCTCATTCAACAGTATTCCCACATGTGAAGGGATCCACATGAATCTTACTTTATACCCAGTTTTTTCTAGTCTCTTAACATTCTCTCTACACTCTATCACAATATTCTGGTATACTGGGCGTCTGCTATTTAAAGACTCTAACGCTCCTCTGCTGTCCATAAAGAAGCAAGCATTTTTACCACATTTGACTACTTCCTGTAATCCTGCTAATACTCCTTGGAGTTCAGCCTGCGTTGAAGAGACATTGTCAGTTAAGCGGCGTCCAATAACAGTATCTACAGTGCCGATGTCAGTGTACTCCCTGATCGAGACTCCACATCCTGCCTTCCCATCCCTAGCTACTGACCCATCACAGTATACATGTAGAGTGTTTTCCGTAGGCAGTTTTCTAATTATACAATCATATGTTGCCCTCAGCTCTCCTATTTCATACATACTTTTTTCTTTTGCAAGGGAGCAATTTCTACATCTACATTACAATCCTCCCATGGTGGTGTGAATTTTCTCTTGGGCACAACAATACACTCTGTAATAACATCATACTTTATAACATTAGTACATAAGTTATTCATATATACTCTCTTCTTCATCATACACTGTTCACTACTTCCCACCTTTTATTATTATTATTATTTATTTTATTAATTATTTAACAGATGACGAGATAATGAACATTGGAACAAATGTACAGCTCTCTGACCTTCATATAAAAGCTGCATGTGCCAAACCAAACAAACTGTGCCAAGCGTAGAAGGCCTTCATGACCCAGCGTTGCAGCCGGACCTCTCCTGACCAGTTGCAATTGGTGAATTTATTCAAATTATTCAAGTTGATGGTTGTCACTGGGTCACCGTTTCCAATATTGGAGTAACTGGACAAATTAACATATACGACACCAGGCATAAATTACCATCCAAATCTACTGAAGTTATCTTGTGTGCTCTTGCTAATTGCCAGGATGGTAAGCTGATATGTAATATAATGAATGTCAGCAGACACAGGGACTCAAGTATGAGTGGGGTATATGCTGTGGCGTTTGCTGCATCACTTGCAAGTGGTGAAGATCCGGTGAACCTTGTATATGTTGTGGAGAATATGAGACAACATCTACAAGAGAACTTTAAAGGAAAGTATCTCACCTCATTCCCTGCAGCTCAGACACTGAGAAGAAAATGAATCATCTGGTCATGCTCGATCGAAGTTTACTGCATTTGCAGAAAGCCAAATGATAAGAAGCTGATGGTATGCTGTGACCGTTGCAATATTTGGCACCATGGATCATGTGTAGGTGTTACAGAATGTAATGATGATTCGTGGATTTGTTTCTTATGCGCTAGCGAGTTGTGAATTATAAATGAAAAAATATTTGAAAATACATAACTAATACATTATTATAACCTTACCAAATGCTTTGCTGAATCAAATAATGTTATTACTTTCAATGTGTTACAATATCATAATTAAGTGCTGCAAGTGCATGTCAGGTCTTTTGTATAGTCGGTATTTGTTTTATTGTGTACTCTTTTTATGTTATTTAAATTTGAAATAGAAATAGTTTTTAAAGTATGTATCTTAATAAATTTGAACCTTATTTTATTTAATATCAACAAATTAGATTTTGAATTTTACAACCAATTAACGGATGTATTCTATAATATTAAAAATTGTTCAAACTGAAATAAATATATAACACTGTACAGTACAGTTGTGTTTAATTATGTTTTGCAATTCCTTTGGAAAAGGTACTTGTACACCAAGCTGAAGTTCAGTCTCTTGTCTTCTCAAGAGAAGATAGAGGCCAAGGAACTTTCCATAATTGTTATTGCTAATGTTTACTTGTAATACTGGGTATTATTACACACATCCGGTGTTCTTATATACCCTCGACCGCGGCGAGGGTAAGCCGCGGTCGTGTGGTCTGAAAGTCACAAATATTTACAATGGGGCGGTGGATAACATTTCCTCTTCAAGCACTCACACACGAATGAACTATGTTACTTAACTGTCATAAGCAATCATTTGTTTGTATCAAGTGATCGCTGGAAGCACTCGTGCAACATAATTTACACGAGTTCTCAGGATTACTATACTTCTTATAAGCATATACATAATATAGTGCCTAGGAGATTATCTATAATGATATACAATTACAACAACAATTTTATTTAGGTAAGGTACATACATACAATAAATATTTACAAGGATTGTTTGACTTATAGGTATAGCTAGTACATACAATGCCTAAAGCCACTATTACGCAAAGCGTTTCGGGCATGATAAACTTAAATGACAAGCTTAATACTAATTGAGCATAATGAGTAGAATGAAAACAAGAAATGAAAACATAGATGAAAAAGCAGCACAAATACAATTATGTCGACAAACAGCGCTCTTTAAAGAAAAAAACAGACATTGGTTGACAATAGAAGGGTAAGGTAGGTTACAGGGAATTTATTAGGTATAGCTTCGCTTTTAACTTAAACTGGTTGAGAGAGGTACAGTCTTTAACATGGTTGGGAAGGTCATTCCACATTCTGGGCCCCTTGATTTGTAGAGCATTTCTAGTTTGATTAAGTCGTACTCTAGGAATATCAAAACTGTATTTATTTCTGGTGTGATGCTCATGGGTTCTGATACAACCTTCTATGAAGCTTTTGAGATCAGGATTGGCATTATAGTTTAGCGTTTTATATATGTATAATACACATGAGAGAATGTGCAGTGACTTAATGTCTAACATATTCAGAGATTTAAGTAGGGGTACCGAGTGATGTCTGGGGCCAGAATTGGATATTGTCCTAATAGCAGCTTTGTGTTGAGTAATTAGAGGACGTAAGTGATTTTGGGTAGTAGAGCCCCAAGCACAAATACCATAGTTGAGATATGGATAGATAAGGGAGTAATAGAGAGTCACCAGGGCAGGGCGTGGTACATAATATCTGATCTTAGAAAGAATGCCCACAGTTTTTGAAACTTTTTTTGATATGTTTAGAATGTGTCCCTGGAAATTAAGCTTGTGGTCAATGAGATATCTATAGATATCTCAATATGTCATAGATATGTCAATATCTAAGATAATTAGAAGAACCCAAACAAGCTACTGTGGAAATGTGCAGGACAAACATATCAATTGTGACACCAGCTCTCCACATATGTCAGTTGCTTAATTTAGAAACTGTACTTGTGGTCGATCTCGAAGTCCAATGATTGAGAGAATCCTTTGGTTCAAACGCTTTACCCCAAGAGCTTAATACACAAATTCAAGTTGTTGAACCAATTTTATTTGAATTGTTTTACCGGAAAGATATTTAGAGGTTTTATAGTGATTATGTATGTGCTGTTTAGAAGCAACACATCTGGATGGTCTGGATGATGAAAAAAAAGTAGTTAGTGTAGTTAGTAAACAGTTGATTGACGGGCCGAAAGAGCAAAGAGAGGCGGGCCGAAAGAGCAAAGCTCAACCCCCGCAAATACAACTAGGTGAATACATACAATTATAAGCTTTATTTGTGAATCTCAATTAATTAAAGACACATTTTACATTTGGTCAGGTCTACATCAGCAGATAATGAGAATTCCCAGAGATACTTGTAACCGAGTCTAAGCCGAGCGAAGAGACATGGGCGTGTAACGGTTCTATTGTTACGTAAAGTATGGTGACAAATAAACACAGACACTAAGATACTATATATATATTTGGTCGAATATACAGAAGTACACCGGTGATACTTTGGTGTGAGTTGAGCGCACTGAGCGTCGGTACAGTATCTCGCAAGTGTCTGCTCTAGACCACACTTGAAAGTAGACTAGTTAATGTTTGCTATTCTTGCCGCTTATATTGCTCGGGCAACACCTCACCGTGCTGCCCGGGCAACGCCTCACCTCATTCATCTCCAAAGGTTGACAGGAATATTAACACTATATTTGGAGCGAGTATATTATTGGGATAATCTACTCGCTACAGAACTCCCCCTCCCAGGGGATGAAAGGAAAAATACTTGATCAAGGAACTTAGCTGGTCGGTGAATTGTACGCCCTGCTCGCGTTACATAACCATCAAAGTTAACTTCCTCCTCTTCGCTGATGTCATCTAACTGGGTTCGTAGGGTGGGAGGTCGCACAGGATCGTCCGTCGTCGTAGGATCAGGTTGTGGTGCGGCTGGTAACTGGGGTTGTAGGGTGGGAGGTCGTACAGGATCGTCCGTTGTCGTAGGTGGCGGTGCTGCTGGTAACTGTGGTCGAAAAGTGAACTGCGTAGTCGGCGGATGTGTCTCTGGATTTAGCAGTGTCGCAGACGTTTGAGACGAAGCCTGGAGCAGAGCAGAGAGCTGAGTGAGGCCGGAGTCGTGGAGCTCTATGTGGGAGAGCGTGGCGGCTCGATTGAGAATTGTGAGTGTCTAAACTCGGGGAGCGAGAGCGTGGCAGCTCGATTGAGAATTGTGAGTGTCTAAACTCGGGGAGCGAGAGCGTGGCGGCTCGATGCGGTCGTAGTCTGCTGTCTGCTCTGTGTCGAAGCTGTAGCGTCTTGGGTTGATTAGGACTGTACACGCCGAGTACTACGTTGTTGACTGTGGAAATTGTAGTCTGGTACTAAAAGATGTAGGCAGTGTGTGGACAAGCTCGGTGTAGCAGGAGAGAAGAATGTGCATAATTGTTGCTTCCTTGGGTCGCTGGTGGAGCATTTAGATCCGGGGCGGATGGGCTCGGGCACCAGGACATTAGGAGGTAATGTAGGCACGTAGTTAGGACAACGAGGGAATCACTGCTAGAGCTGAATTGTCCTGGAGGCGACGAAGAGTCGGAAACGCAAGCTGTAAGTCCTGTACTGCGCAAAGGGCTTGAGTCGGCAGAGTATCGAAATGCAGTGAACGTGTAGATGAATCTGACGAAAGAGCAGCTTTCGTGGGCGCCCCTGTAGAACAAGCAGTGCCCTGGCAGCGACGGAGAGTCGGCAGGGCAGGCTGTAGATCCCACATTATGTAGTTACTGATGAAGCTGCCAGATGAGTGAGTAGTGATCGTGGAGCAGCAAGCCGTAGTAGATGAAAATGCAGAGATGATCGCGATGAAAATCATAGCTGTGGCAAGGGTGTTGGCAACGTTCCACGACAGGTGGCTGCGGTCCACAGCAAGCAGCAGCAGTGGAGGTCCAGTGAGAGTCAATGTTGTAGTCCATCGTGGCTGGGTATCGTCGAAACTCTCTGGGGTCACCAATGTAACGGTTCTATTGTTACGTAAAGTATGGTGACAAATAAACACAGACACTAAGATACTATATATATATTTGGTCGAATATACAGAAGTACACCGGTGATACTTTGGTGTGAGTTGAGCGCACTGAGCGTCGGTACAGTATCTCGCAAGTGTCTGCTCTAGACCACACTTGAAAGTAGATTAGTTAATGTTTGCTATTCTTGCCGCTTACATTGCTCGGGCAGCACCTCACCGTGCTGCCCGGGCAAAGCCTCACCTCATTCATCTCCAAAGGTTGACAAGAATATTAACACTATATTTGGAGCGAGTATATTATTGGGATAATCTACTCGCTACAGGAGATTTTACATAAGTACAGTACATGGTAGTTTAAGTAGCGAACGCATGTCAACGAATAACAAGTATATATAACAAAACTAATATAATATGTTTATTCAGGTAAGGTATATACATACAAGTGATGTTACATTAATGGATTGATATATAGATAGAGCTAGTACATACAATGCCTAAAGCCACTATTACGCAATGCGTTTCGGGCAAGAAAAACATTAATATCTAGAACTTAATACTAATTGAGCATAAAGAATAAAAAGTGTTGAGAACAAATATAAATAAAGATAAAAAAAAAGGGGGGAACATGACTGAAAAAGCAGCACAAATACAATAGGTTGACAAACAGTGTTGGTTAAAAAAAAAGAAAATAACAGACATGGGTTGACAATAGAGGAGTGAGGTAGGTTACAGGGAATTTATTAGGTAGTGTTTAGTTTTTATCTTAAACTGGTTGAGAGAGGTACAGTCTTTAACATGGTTGGGAAGGTCATTCCACATTCTGGGCCCCTTGATTTGTAGAGCATTTCTAGTTTGATTAAGTCGTACTCTAGGAATATCAAAACTGTATTTATTTCTGGTGTGGTGCTCATGGGTTCTGATACAACCTTCTATGAAGCTTTTGAGATCAGGATTGGCATTATAGTTTAGCGTTTTATATATGTATAATACACATGAGGGAACTATTGTCCTATGAAATCGATTTAACTTCCAAACATATATTTTTTAATAAATGTTAAATGTTTTCTGGCTTGTTATGTTAGATTTTATTAAAAATACGTATTCTACTTGTTAACATTATTTAAATTTGTGATAATTTGTGCAGAGAAGTGCGACAACTGGATATGCCAACAAACACTTTCCAAACAACGATATATCTTGGATAAGTCGCTCCACAACATTGACGCTTAGACCGTCGACTTCTTTTTTTTTTTTTTTTTTTTTTTTTTTTTTTTTTTTTAAATATATACAAGAGTTGTTACATTCTTGTACAGCCACTAGTACGCGTAGCGTTTCGGGCAAGTCCTTAATCCTATAGTCCCTGGAATACGATCCCCTGCCGCGAAGAATCGTTTTTTCATCCAAGTACACATTTTACTGTTGCGTTAAACAGAGGCTACAGTTAAGGAATTGCGCCCAGTAAATCCTCCCCGGCCAGGATACGAACCCATGACATAGCGCTCGCGGAACGCCAGGCGAGTGTCTTACCACTACACCACGGAGACTGCAAATGATGCCACTTATTTACTTATTTCATAATGAAATTATATTAGTTTGGAGTAAATATATGTTTTCTCATGTTCTGCATTCAGCACCCACATTATAGTGAGTAAATATACCATATTACTTCATTACTTAAATAATACTAGGATGGTTTGAGTAGCTTTGGGTCTTTAGTGCACAGAATCTCCAATAGATGGGGCGAGAGTCGCCTCATCTCTCTCGCCCGGGCGAGAGTCGAAACTTAATTTAAAATTGATATATCTTTGTCCTCCAACATGATATATTTCATTTGGTGCAATCATAATAATGTTCATATCTGAGACTTTCTGGAGGCATATAAGATTTTAGGTTTTATTAGCGTATCTTCACGGGAGACATCTCCCGTCACGCAGGGTGCAGTCGCACCTCCACAGATTTCCAGTATCAGCTCTTGATACTGGTGATGGCTCAAAAGGGCCACCACTTACGGGCTATTCATGCCCGTGCCACCTTTTGGGTGGCTTAATCTTCATCAATCAATCAGCGTATCTTTGTTAATTATACAATATATCGGCAAGTGCGTAGGCGTCTGCACTCCATGACCGAAAAGCTACTGAACGCCACTATAAAAACATATATTTTCACTTGAGCTATAAATATGTTTATTGTAATGGATTTAAAATGAAGCTCATATTTATATCTTGCTTAAGACATATAAAACATTTGTGTTTATTAACGAATTTACGTGAAATAAACATTGATCTGAGAGAGAGTTGCTCTGTCGTTCAGTCTGTACGTGGTCGGAGCTCTGTAATTTTTAAAATACATGTATCTTCATTAGAACTTTAAATATGTCTATGGTAAGGTGTTTAAAGTGATGCTTATATGTCTGCCTTTCTTGAGACATATAAAACATATATATTTATTAACGAATTCACGTGAAATAGGCATTGTTTTTTTTTTTTTTTTTTTTTTTTTTTTTTCTACCACAGACGTGGCCACACATTTACAATGCTAACCAGCATATATACATTTTCTTCTGTCCTCCATGGACAGGGTTAGAGAAGTGTTAAACATACAGTTCAAGGGTTTATTGAACACTCAACCACAGAAGGTGATTCGGTGCTTTTAAAATGCTAAGCTAACCTACATACGTAAATACAAAGATACACAGATTTACGTACGCCCTACATAAAGTATTAGATGTGTCTTTTACATAGTGTCATTAATGTACATTCACAAAGGTGAAATGTAATTCTGATCAGCTTCCATATATGCTTTATACCCATACATATACATACACACACACATACACATACATATATACACACATACATGCATTCACATACATTTGTCTCATTTACCCTGACAGGGTGAGGTAGCTGATAAAGAAACTAGTGTGCAATTAAGCACTTAATCACTGAAGGTGATGCAGGTGCTTTTACAAGCTCAGGTTATATAGTTACATCACATACATACATTGTATGATTGATACATTACATGGTCAATTTTGGATACAAGTCCAATATATCATCAAGTGTTCCAGTACTCATATAGTAACTACAGAGTTCAGCATACCTTAGCCCAGGAGGGCGAAAGTCAGTCAGTATGGGACATTCTACAATATAATGTTCAAGAGAGTGCATGTTTTCTCTTTCACAAAGTTGACACATTGTGTACTCGACATTTGGGTTTTGAGAGAGCTGCCAGATACGTCTATATCCCAGGCGTATTCTGGCCACTATAACATCACATTGCCGGGTTCTTGTTCTATTAGTCCCATATGTGAATGTCTCCTCACGATATCTATCATAATATTTAATGCTACAACTTTCAGGTCTTTGAGAATTTGTTAGGTCGGTGAGATTTTCATTAGATATTTGTTTAAGTATTCTCTTTGTCACTGCTAATGAAACACCCATATCAATTTCTACCACTGGTTTTCTGCAAGCTGACTTAGCAAGCATATCAACAGTGTCATGCCTTGAGATGCCAACATGTGATGGTATCCATAGGAATTTAATCTCAAATCTGTTTTCTTTGGCAGCTAAAACATTCATTCGAATATCACTGACTATTTTCTGGGTGTCACTACTATGTGCGTTCAATGCCAGGAGTGCACTCTGCGAGCCACAGTATATAAGTCCACTGCCTTTGTCTTTTAAAAATTCAGTGGCAAGGTATATGCCTGCAAGTTCGGTTTGAGTTGTACTTGCCCAGTCATTGACGCGCTTCATTGCTGTATGTACGAGAGAAGATTGTTCAAATATGTTACATGCACATCCGGTACATCGTCCACCTTCTTCTACAGAGCCGTCGGTATAGCACTGATAAACATCGTTACCCATACTCTGAGTACTTTCAGTGATGCTTTTCAGTGTTAACTGTTTTAACAATGTAGTGTGCACACTATCTTTCTTGGGCGCATTTACAAAATCAACTGATAGATCCCAGTTATCCCATGGAGTAATTGGCTGATTAATCATTAGTCGAGTTGGGTACATATTTAATATTTTGATGGAGTTGGCTACCTTGTAGAACCAATATACATAATCAGATTTCGTTCTTCTTCTATAGACCTCAGGTGAGTGTAGCATATTAGAAAGTTTAGCTTGAAACTTCATGTGTTGTCTAGATCTACTCAATGCCTTCACGCCGAAAACTGTGCTAATAGACAAGATTCTCTCACTTATGGTAGGTAATTTTAACTCTGCTCTCATGTTAACTATTCTCGTGGACTTTGGAGCCCCAAGGATGAGACGCATAGCTTCATTTTGCAAGGTTTCAAGAGATTTCAGCTCTTTGTCAGTATACAGTGTGAGATGTAGAGCATTGTAGTCAATCACAGAGCGTATAAATGATACATAAAACATTCTAGCAAGTCTCACGTTAAGCCCATGATTGACACCAACAAGGACCCGCAAGGGCTTTAATCTCTCCCAAAGTCTCCTCTTGAGAGAAGAAAGGTACCCAGGGTCGTTAATGGGGACACCAAGGTATCTGTAAGACTCGCAGTTCTCAAGTGCTCGCCCATCTATATGATAATTGGGTGGTGGAATACCACATGGAATGAGGGCACGAGTTTTCTGTACAGAGATAAGGAGGCCACATTCCTCAGCTCTAGTAGCAAAAGCGTCGAGCAGAACTTGCATTCTAGGCTCGGTGGCAGCCTGTAAACATATATCATCAGCATAACAAATGACAGTGTCTTCATTATTAGTTGGAAGATCTTTAATAAGTTTATGCATCAGAACGTTGAACAATAAGGGACTGAGGACCCCTCTTTGTGGAGTTCCCAGTTCAAAGTGTTTGCTCTCTGTGCTTTTAACACCATTAAACAAAACATATGCTGTTCGATTAGACAAATAGCCCTTTATCCATTTCAGTAATTTTCCTTGTATTCCCAGCTCGGCAAGCTGTTCCAGTATGATTTCTCTGTTTGCTGTATCAAAAGCTGCTGCTAGGTCGATGAAGACTGTTTGGGGGGAAGCTTCAATATGTGCGAAGTACTCAGCAAAACAGTGTTGTGTACTGAGCCCAGGCATAAATCCAAACAGTTGGGGTGACAGGTGCCCCTGTATACGATACATGAGTCGGTTAAGAACAATACGTTCAAGCACTTTACAAACACACGATGTTAAAGATATGGGTCTATAATTATCTGAGTGTGGTTTGGGGATGGGAACAATGACACTCTTTGTCCAAGCATCAGGTAATACTCCTTCACGTAAACTCATTCTGTACAACACTAATAATGGATTACCTGGTATGTGTGAGACTAATCTCAGTAGACTGTAAGTAATACCATCCTCTCCAGGAGCAGTTGATTTTCCCATCTTTAGTGCATGATTTAATTCCCATTCAGTTACATCATTAAGGTCCGACACGTCGATAGCTGTACAGGCAAGATTGATGGTTCGTTGTCTGTTGGGGCGTGTGTCATCAAGTTTGTGCTGTATGTTAATTGGGAGTGAGTCGTAGCTCGATGTTATTGCCCATTGATCAAGGAGGATGTTTGCTTGTTCTAGTGGGCTGTGGTGCAGCGGTTTGGTTGGGCTGCTTCTAGAGATTTTTCGTATCTTTTCCCAAACTTCAACAAGTGTTGTTTGCTCATTTATACTTTGTAGGAACTCTTCCCAATGTTTATTACGTATGACGTTGCTCATGTCTCTCACCTCTCTATTTGCAACTAGAAATGCATGCAGGTCACCTTGTGCTTTGGTTCGTTTGTACGTATCTCCAAGTTGCTTTACTCGTTCATGTTCTTTAACAAATACGGGGTCAAGGACCCACTTGGGTGGTGGCAGGTGTTGCCCACTTCTGCTAGGCTTACGACCAGTTCCCCAACACACCCATGTGTCGTAGTAGGTAGTAATCGTATCAACGAGATCTCTGGAGAAGGCTTGTACATTCGTTATTGTGTAATCTTGATACCATTTTGATATACAATTAATAAAGTGGTCATGCAAGCCATATGGAATATTCATTTTCCGTCTCTGATGTCTATTAGGTACATCACACTGTACCTCATAGGAAGCAGAAACTGCATAGTGATCACTAACTAAGTGATTTACCAACGAACATTCCATCCTATCTTGCACAAGGTTTCTACCCATTACATAATCAAGTCTGCCTCCCAATAAATGAGTTTGGGTATCCGTAGTATACACGGTTAATCTGTTGTCATAAACATATTTGATAAATTTGCATCCATTATCGTTGTTAGTACTGTCTCCCAGCGTAATATGTCTAGCATTAAAATCTCCCATGTTTATTGTCCTATGATTGTCTAGATCTGGGAACAATGTTACATTGAGTTTCTGGCTTCTGGCATATACGTTGAGGAATGAAAAGTGGCCTGCTGTAGTTTGTACATGAAAGTGATGGTACTGTGTGTGTACATTGTGTGACGTGCTCACAAGAATGTGCGGTAAATCACTTCTGACGTAAGTTAATAGGCCTGTGGCGTTACTGTTATTATAGGATGCATACCCTCTGATCTTTGGTGGGGTTTGTTTATCATGTTGGACGTGTAGGGCTCCTGTAAAGCAATTATATCTATGTTGTTACAGGTAACATATGCAATTAGGTCATTCAGTCTTTTGTTGATGCTACGAATGTTCCAACTGAGAAACCTAATGGTTCTTGTGTCAACAGCAGCCATCGTCTTGGTGTTGTTCCTCCCTGGGACTGGTGGTCCCATTGTTGTCCTCGTCCCACTTACACAATGCGTCAATAAGTGACTGTACTACGTAAAGAGCCACACCAACCTGGCGTTTGGTGTCGTCAGGAACATCTGGTGACATCATTAGATTCTTGATCACTGAGGAACTCGGGATGGTCCGCGAGTGAATGCTCTCTGTAAGTCGTATGGCATAATTACTGTCACGCAGAATATTATCCTTTTCATTCTCGTACTTGGCTTGAGCGCGTTCCTTAAGGTCATGAATCATTTTAAAATATTCTGATGCAGGTCGACTTCCTTTTTCAGTTAATGTTTCTGTGTCACTATCACTGTTGTCATCCCTGAGTTGACTGACGACGTCGCTGCCACCGCCTCCGTTGTCGCCGCTGCTGTCGCCGCTGCCGCCGCTGCTGCTGCTGCTGCTGCTGCTGCTGCTGCTGCCGCCGCCGCCGCCGCCGCCGCCGCTGCTGCTGCTGCTGCTGCTGCTGCTGCTGCTGCTGCTGCTGCTGCCGCCGCCGCCGCCGCCGCCGCCGCCGCCGCCGCCGCCGCTGCTGCTGCTGCCGCCGCCGCCGCCACCACCACCACAGGAACCTTTACCAGCGCGGGCCACGGCTGTGACACAGCTGCATAGAGGCTGCTGTATCTCTTGTGAAGGAGCCTGACGTAGCGCCTGTATAATTTCAGTCAGTTCAGCTACCTGTGCTTGCAAGGTTGCCAACTGTTCTTTAACTGTTGTATCAGGCTGTTGTGTGTTGTCAGGGGCGTTGCTGGTACTGTCACCACTATGGGATGGGTCAACAGTACTAGAGCCGGCATCAGTAGACACTTGTTGTGTCTCGGGCACTTGCCTCCTTGTGCCAAGGGAGGCTGGCCGTTTGGTACAATCTGAGTGCCAGATGGTGACTCCCTCCATACCACATCTGAAACACTTCAGCGGCGGTTTAGACGGAGCCACAGATTCAGGATGTTGCCCTGCTTCTGTTGCAGTGTTCTGTTGCTCCTGTTCCTGCTTTCTTTGGTCTCTGGTCTTCTTATACTGACAGTCCTTCAGTGGATGAGGACCGGAACAGAGAGCACACTTGGGTGTGGGGCACCAGCAGTGCTTAGCTATGTGGCCACTGCCACAGCACTCGTAACACTCCACAGGGTTCGGTTCCCACACCCTGAACGTGCTGGGGGGCGCATACAACCCACCAAACCAATACTGGTCAGGTGGCGGATCAGGCTTTTTCCAGACTATGATTATTTGATCAGTAGGCTTACCATTCTTGGTCAATCTTCGTGCTCTGTGTACCCCGTCTAATTCATAGGCCCACTCTAGTGGATACTTGTGACTGTACCTGTAGACTAGGTATTCATCCATCTTCTTGTTCCGTGTTGGATTATCTAGAGGGGAGAGCTTTACATCACCTATTTTCCCTTGTAGAAGAGCCTCCACAACCTGCTGCTTCTCTCTTGAAACATACACATATGGAGAGTTGACATGTGGACGAAGCACGCCTGCAGAGCCAGGTGGGTACACCTCGCTCAGTTTCTTACTCCATACAATCCTGTCCGCCACACTCGTGCCTTTAGGGAAGGTCAGACGTGTGTACTCGCTCCTTGGTGCTATCGGACGCCTTCCACCCTGTTGTTCACCATCTTCTGTTTCCCTTGTTTCCTTCTCTGACTCTTACTTAGCACCTCCACAAACCCATCACTGGGTGGTGGGGTGACAGTGTCACTGGTCATGGTAGGGGAGAGCCCTGAGGGTCCAGCAGCTACCTCCTCCATACCTGCTTCTTCAGGCGGCATTAATTGTTGCTCTAACCTCGTCCGATACCTGGTTAATACCATTTATAACCATGTGCTGATGAATAACATGACAAATGGCAGGGCAGGCAGCAAGCCTTACCAGTCATCAGCGCCAACAGTCATAAACCTGCTCTGAGGGGAAGAGCACTCTCAGTGGGTTTGAGAGTGCTCAGACCACTTGGATAAACACTTGGATATTCCACTTGGTTGGTTGGGACTCGCAGAGGGCAGCCCTCAGTGACTTATTCTCCTATGTGTGGACAGAATGTCCCCTAAGACAGCCTAACCCTGCTACAAGGGTGAACAGATGCCCAAGTCAAGTGGCCCCCCAGATTTTACAGGTAACCGCATGGGCCACTGGACCGTTCCACTTGACCTGTTGAAATGGCGAAATGAGAAGAATAAGAGAAAGTGGGGAAGATAAGTCTTATAACTAGGAGTGTACAGGTGCTCTGTACAAAGCTGGCATCATTGTAGTGTTGGCGGGTGTCAATTAACCTCCCGCCAGGGAAGGGATAGGGGGGACCGTTGGGTCAGCGCTCTAACCGCAAGGGTCAGAGGTCCGTGGGGGACAGATTACGATCCCACAACTCTCCTTGCTGTTTGTTGCCTGACGCTGTAGATGCCCTGTGGTTCTTGCTAGAGTCTTACAGTGAGTCCCAGGTACACTGTACAGGTGATGCTGTGTTATTAGCACCAGCAATGCTGCATCAAACTAATGTTTGGTAGGCTGCCCCTAAGGGAGCGGAGGGGGCAGGCTGGCCTGCCTTCGACCTCAGGCGCCACTCACTAGTTCACTCTAGGGTTCCCTTGATACTAGTGACTTATGCAACAGTGTTGAAACACTTAGCAGCACAGTAGTATTGTGACGATACCGCCCTGGCTATCACAGCACAAGGTTGGGGGCGAGGGACTTGACCCAAAGAGGGAGATTAATGTAACATCACTTGTATGTATATACCTTACCTGAATAAACATCTGAATCTGAATCTGAATCTGAGAGGAGGCGCGCACATCCTCTCAGTCCAAGGCCTGGCCAGCGAAATGAATAGGCATTGTTCTGAGAGAGAGTTGCTCCGTCGATCGATCTGTCCGGAGTCGGAGCTCGGCTATTATAAAAGTACACGTATCTTCGCTTTAAATTTAAATATGCCCATGGTAAGGTATTTAGAACGAAGCTTATATATCTGTCTTTCTTGTGACATATAAAACTCTTACGTTTATTAAGGAATTTGCGTGAAATAGGCATGGTTCTGAGATGAATGCTGCGGTTTTCGAGCTCGACGAGCGATGAAAACTGCCACTTTTATACAACTACAAATATCTTCGGTTTTACTTAAAATATTTGTCTGGTAGAGGTTTTACATATAGATCGCGTTTTTGTCTTTCTTCTGACTAATAAATAATTTTGGTTTAATCAGTTATCAAGATGTTTTCAACAATATTCTTTCAGCGTTCTTCTTTTCAAACACGGGCGACCCTTTTGAAAACGCGATACTTGGGCTAACCCATCCTATACTTGGGTCAGTTTCCATTATGGTTCGGAACAATTAGAGGGACCGCCAGAGGGTAAACAAGTCTCCAGCCGGCGACAGCTGTTGTGGGAAGGTCTTCGTTATTTGTCCCAAGTTACCGAAGTTGGCGTCAACCATGGCTCACACTGACGGAGGAAAGAAGGTCTTATTCATCTGTCTGGGCGAGTTTAATTACAGTTTTTTTAGTGATATGTGAACCAAATGTAAAATCACATCTTGGGGTAGCATACGGCGGTTATAGCGGTTAAATTTCAGTTACATTTCACATTATAATTAATAGTAATTCATTGTGGCGGGGGACAGGCAGCCAATGTATATGTTCATGTCAGGCCTACATCGTGGTCATCCCCCATGGTCGAATTACTGACCCCCAGAGGATGCAACCCCCACAACAAGCTAACCCTTGGTGCCTACTTACTGCTAGGTGAACAGGTGTATTAGGTGATGGGAAATGCACCTAACTATTTCTGTCCTGCCCTGGATTCAAATACTTGATTCAATCAAGTATTCATATTCGATGAATACTTGATTGTGAGTCAAGAACATGCTAAGACATGGCAAGGTCACTGCAGCCAAGAGATAGGCTGTCTGTGAGGTCAGGCACTCAACAGTATTTACCTATTAGTGTCAACAGTGAGTTCTAGCTCTTTATGCCCAGCCTACTTGCCTTGTATCTGTTGCATTTTTTTTTTGAGATACTATAGTTTTTTTTTTAGTTTATTTCATTTATTATGCACCCCATACCCATCTTGTGGGCGGTAGTGGAAAGGGTTACAGAGGCACATAATGGGCTCAGGGACTGAACCCCACAATTCATTTAGCTAAGCAAGGTACAATCTTGATGAGCTAGTTACAAAATTCAATATGTCGTCACATCAACAATGGGTTCGAGATCGACCTCAAGTACAGGTTCTAAATTAAGCAACTGACATATGTGGAGAGCTAGTGTCAAAATTGATATGTCTGTCCTGCACACCGCCCCCCATCCAGTGGGCAGCGGTAGATAGGTTACAATCACTCGGTTACTACCTACAGTTAGCAAACTGGGGATATTTGGCTAAAATTTCTAGTAGCAGATCATTTTGAATGAAATATTTACACATCGCTGGAACATTGGTTATAGAATTGTCTCTAAATTCACGTATCTTTTCGCACTCCATCACATAGTGACGGAGGGTGTGCGAATAATTTTGTTGACACAGTTTACATTTGGTCAGGTCTACATCAGCAGATAATGAGAATTCCCAGAGATACTTGTAACCGAGTCTAAGCCGAGCAGTAGTAACATCTAGAAGTCTGCTGATTTTATTGGATGATCCATAGATGTGTGGCTCCTCTTGCATGATAGTATGATGATAGATGGAATTACTGGTGTCAATTTCACTTTGCCTCGGATCTACAAGATCTTGTTGAAGTTCTCGGTGTACTGCTGCTCTCAGTTTGCTCATTGACAATCCAAGGTTACACTCAACGGCTCCTTTAAAGGCAGATTCTTTGGCTAACTTATCAGCTCTATCATGCATTCGGAGGCCAACATGAGATGGAGATCACATGAAATGGACTCTGTTACCATCCTTAATAATTTTGTTGTATGTGTGTCTAGCTTCGGACATGAGCATGTTACAGTTATGTCTTAATGAGTTGAGAGCATTTAAGGATGATAAGGAGTTACTTACAATTAATGTATCAAGTTTGGAGACTTGTACACATTTCAGTGCAAGGATCAAGGCAAATAGTTCGGTCTGAAGGGTAGAGGCCCAGTTGTTTATACGGACTCCCCACTCAAAGTACAAGCCATCGCCCATTGTCAGAACAACTGCACTTCCAGCTGCACCCGTGGTGCGGTGTAGGGAACCATCAGTGTATATGATTTGAGAGAGAGAATGTTCTGTGGACAGAGCATCAATATGGCTTAAGGCGTTGAGGTTTGCCTCAAGACGAAGCTTGGGCTGATCTCTAATTTGCTTCTTGGGTGGAAAGGAGGGATTAAAACTGGAAAGGGTGTAAACTCCCACGGTGCAGGAAAGTGCAGGCGATGAGTCACAATAACGTGGCTGAAGTATGTTGACCAGACCACACACTAGAAGTTAAAGGGACGACGACGTTTCGGTCCGTCCTGGACCATTCTCAATCGACTTGAGAATGGTCCAGGACGGACTGAAACGTCGTCGTCCCTTCAACTTCTAGTGCAGGAAAGTGCCGTTGTTGTTTCTCTTGGTACAAATCATGAACCTGATACATTCTGAGTTGAGTTCCATTTTTTGTTATCCATTTGGAACAATGCTGATCTTCATTAAAGAAATTCTGGAGGGCGTCTGTGCAAGGATTAGGATGAGTTAGCCTAAGCATTTGTATACCAATTTGACAGTTAATTTCAGTAACACGATCAACAACGCTCAGAATATTAAGTTCCTTTCTCGTATTAAGTATCTTGGTGGTACAAGGGCACCCAAGGATTATCCTCAAGGCTTCATTCTGCAATTTTTCAAGCCCTCCAAGCTTTCTTTCAGGCATCAAAACAAGCAGAGGTGCAGCATAAACCACTAAAGATCTGATGTGTGCAAGGTACATCATTTTGACAATTCTGACATTGGCACCATAGCCTGAGTGATAACCTGCGACAGCCTTGAGAGCTCGGAGCCTCTCTTTATACTGACGACAGAGTCTGAATACAACAGGACCATACAGTGGCACCTCAAGGCCAAGGTATTTGAATCTGTTTACATAGTCAAGCTGGGAGCCATCAGACAGATGCATCTTGCGAACAGCTTCTTCCTGCCTGGGTGGGCGCCGATTTAGTAGCTTTGTTTTCTCTGCTGAGATAATTAAACCTAGGTCCTGACATGAGTCTAATACAGAGTTAAGAGTGTTCTGCATGTTAGCATACCCAGTCATGTGTATCATTATATCATCAGCATAGCTAATGATGTGGACGTTGGGTTTGCTCGGTATAGAGTTTAACAGCGTATTTATTAAGATATTAAATAAGGTAGGACTAAGGACACCACCCTGCGGGGTACCTAGTTTAAAGTCTCTTGTTACACTTCTATGCCCCTGGAAAAATACAGATGACTGCCTGTTGGATAAGTAACCCCTGATCCAACAAAGAAGCCTACGACCAATATTCATTCTTGCAAGCTCACTCAAGATAACATGTCTATTTGCAATATCAAAAGGCAGACTTAAGATCTAGGAAGGTGGTATATGACTTTTCAGTGTGCAGGGTAAGAAAGGTGGTGATGCAATGATGCACACTCCTTCCATGCATGAAGCCATATATCTGGGGGGATAGCATGGTTCTTATTCTATGGAGGAGATGGTTTAGGACCATTCTCTCGAATGTTTTGCAAATGCAGTTAGTAAGGGAAATTGGGCGGAAAGCATTCTCTTGATTTGGCATGGGAATTGGAATGATCATACTGTTGGTCCAAGAGATAGGAAGCTCCCCAGTAACATAGCTCATAATATACAGCTCAAGCAGGGGATTCCCTGGTACTAAAGGGAGCAGACGCAATATGTCATAAGTGATACCATCTTCACCGGGGGATGTGGCTTTGCCTTTGTTTAGGGCCGCGAGTAATTCAAACTCGGTAAATGGCACGTTGCATTCATCTTCCTCGTGGAGCATGAAGTCAACGAGCCTTTCTCGATCTCCGTAACCAGCATTTAATCTGAACTGTATGTCTGGGGTAAGATTATTGAAGCTAGAGGTGGTTGCCCAAGCATCGACTAACTCGTTTGCTCTGTGTAGAGGGTGAGGGTGTGCTACTTGGCCAATCTTATCGCTTTTAATTCTTTTAATATCTTTCCATGCCTGGCTGAGCGGGTGTGAGAGTTGAGACTGTTAACAAAAGTTTCCCAGTTATCTTGCCTGAGCTCTGTCATGCGCTCCCTCGCCTTGGCTAGGGCTTTCTGAAAGAGCTTGAGCATTGCTGGCGTACGTGTTTCCCTATATGCAAGCTCAACTCATCTGGCAGTGCGTTTACAGAGCATTCAGATGTTTGCTGACCTTTAGGTCGGCCCCCTGCACCATCCAATAGTCGGAACGATATGAAAGGTAATAAATGCCATGCCTATTACAATGACCCCCAAACTGCGTACTTTGAGATACTGTATATACAAGAGTTGTTATATTCTTGTACAGCCACTAGTTCACATAACATTTCGGGCAGGTCCCTGAATTATGATCCCCGCCGCGAAGAATCATTGTTACAACCAAGTACCCATCTTACTGTTGAGTTAAACAGAGGCTACAGTTAAGAATTTGCGCCCCAGTAAATCCTCCCCGGCCAGGATACGAACCCATGACAAAGTGCTCGCGGAACGCCAATTGAGTGTCTTGCCACTACATCACGGAGACTGGTATTTCAACCTAAGTGCTCTGACTTTCAAATTCTTTGTCAAATCTGGCCTTAAAATTGTGGATGGAAGTGGCTTCCACACAATTTCTCTGTAAGAACATTCCACTTGCGAGTATTTTTCCTACGTCCTTCAGCTTGTTTGCATTTTCATCTTCCACTTGTGCTCTTTTGTCCAGCTCTCTCTCAATCTGAAGAGGTTGTAGTGAGTATATGTAAATAATTAGAGTATATTATGTAGAGTATATTAAGAGTATATTATGTAAATAATATACTCCAAATTCTCATTAGCTTCGTGAGTGTAGCACAACTCTCATTAGCACTAATGAAAAAACTCATACCTCTTCACTGATTACAAATTACAATTAATACTTCTTCCCCTAACCTGCTAGAGAATGATGTGAGGCGTTGTATGATATTATAAGCAATCAAGAAGCGAGTAATCATCAGTATAATTTCCACAGTGATTAAGTTAACTTTAGTACAGACGCTTGATAATTACCGCACACTTTCAACCTTAAGAATGTAGTACTTGGTGTGTACAGTTCCAGCTGACTTCAAGACGCTTCAGCTTCGAAGCAGACAGCCTGACTCCGACCGCATCGAGCTACCACGCTCTTATTCCCCATCGAGCTTCCACACTCTCGGCCTCATTGAGTTTCCACTCTCTCGGCCTCATTGATTTTCCATGCTCACTATCTCACATTGAGCTGCCACACTCGTCCCACATTGAGTTCCGCGACTCCAGCCGCACTCGGCTCTTCTCTGCTCCAGGCTTCGTCTCAACGTCTACGACACTGCCAATAACTGACTGCTGTAACCAAGACTACTAAATAAATATGAAAGATCACTAAACTCTGTTTATCTAATTTAACTAAACAGTGTAACATAATCGTACGTTACAAGGCTATCCTTGTCCACCTTATTGATTCCTCTTAGTATCTTGTAGATTGTGATCATATCCCCTCAGTTCCTTCTATCTTCTAGGGTTGTGAGATCAAGTTCCATTAGCCTATCTCCATTAGATCTATAAAGAAAAGTGCAAAGAAAACACGTGTGAGAATGACCACAGAGGAAAAGCAAGAGATCATTCATAAACAGGAAAATGGTACACGTGTTGTTGAACTAGCTAGGCAGTACAACAAATCTTCAGGGGAGGAGGAGGCAGTAGAGGAGGTCCCTTCCTCATTAATTAAGAAAATGTGTGCAGTATGGGAAGAACTGCAAAGTTTTGCTGAAAAGACTCACCCAGATAAAGCTGTAGCAGACTGTTGCATTGATCTTATTACAGTAATGACAATGTGATGTCTCACTACAGACAAGTGTTACAAAGAAGGGAAAACAATCTTCAATGGAACAATTTCTAGTGAGAAAATCAAGCAGTGAGCACAAGCAGGTCCTAGTGGTATGCAGGCAAAAAGTGCCAGGGTGTGTACCCCAGAGAAGTCATCACTGTCTGATGTTATAATGAAAGGGGGACTCCCCTTCTAAACGGTAACACCTCTCCTCCTCCCTCCCTCCCCTCCTCACCGTCTTCCATACACCAACAGGAGTCATCAGTAAAGGCAAGTAATAACTCGTACATACTTTTGTACAAGATTTGGGTGAATTGGGTATAAATTTTACTTTGAAGTTAACTTTTTGGGGAGTCTAGAATGGATTAATTCATTTTCCATTATTTCTCATGGGGAAATTTGCTTCAATTTACAAATTTTCAGGATACGAGCTGTCTCTGGGAACGGATTAAATTCGTAAGCTGAGATACCACTGTATTGCATTTCCTTGTTAAAGTGTTTACTCATGTCCTTTCATGTTCCTTGTTTCTTTTTAGTTTATTTATTTATTTATTTATTTATTTATTTATTTATTTATTTATTTATTTATTTATTTATGCATATACAAGAAGGTACATTGGGATTGTGAGGATACATAATATGGTAATTATAATCTTATAAAGCCACTAGTACGCGCAGCGTTTCGGGCAGGTCCTTAATCTAAGAAAATTTTGTAGGTAAATACTTGCAAAATTTATAAAAAATGATAAGTTACAAGGCAAGAAAAAAAAAAGATGAGGGAAAATTGTAGGTATATTAAAGCACATGGGTAGCTCAGATTGATTGTAATGACAGCGTGAATGGTAGTTGACAAAAATTGGTAGGCACAATACAGTATATGGCTAGCACATAAAAGAAGACAGCAATGAACACAATGGTAAGGTTGTTTGGGTTAAATACATAAAAATTAGGAGATTGGGTAACACTAGGTACAGAGCAAATTTAAAGCTCATTGTAGGAAACTAAGAAGATGAAATTAGGTACTTTTTGGTTTTGCTTTTATATAAGGCAAAAGTTTGACAGCTTTTCAATTCACTAGGGAGTGAGTTCCATAGACTAGGTCCCTTAATTAGCATAGTGTGTTGGCCCCATTCACCTTAAATTACTATTTTACTCTTTGCTCTGTTATGTTCGAAAGAAAATGTTATGAGAAAGAGTCCAACTGCTTTTCTATACTACACCGTGTATTTCCATTCTGTTTTTAATGTAAATAAATGACTGTAGAAGCTCGCTAATCTAGACTATGTGGGAAGGACCCCTTGCCGGATTACCACGTTTTCCGGATTAACATACTTTTTCACCGCGGAAGTTTAATAGTGAACATTTCCAACAATTTTTATACCACAAACAACATAATTTGAATTACCACATAATTATAAAATATTCAACCAGGAACCTCAACTTACCTTGTTGTAGTTCGTCTTCTTGATTGATGCTACACATCTTGAAGTTAAGAATTCTTGACAATTTACATAACCTATTCTAACACAACACTAAAATTAACACTTAAAATTACTGTACAGTTCATGAGGCAAGGTCAGTTTTGACTGCCAGCTGCTGAAGCGTCACTGGTTGAAAGCACTTGGCTTGCATGTGAAGCCTCACTGGTTGAAGGCGCTTGGATTGCCTGTGAGGCCCTCTGGTTGAAGGCGCTTGGATTGCCTGTGAGGCCTCGCTGGTTGAAGGGGCCTGGATTGCCTGTGAGGCTTCATTGCTTGTAGGACTTTTGGTTGCTTTTCTTACAAAACAGGAATCAAGTTTAGCTGCTTGCACCTTCATTCTCACTGGTTGAAATGTATTTCAGGTATTGCTCTTTTTGTTTCCTTATATAGGAAATGGTATTAGTGCTTATATTAAAGTCCTTGGCAACACTTGAAGTCGACCGGCCACTTTCACAAAGTTATGACACGTATCTTGCCTTTAATTGTTAGGGGTAACCACCTTCCTCTTAACACCTCCAGAACGATTGATGCTGCTACCCGACATAGTCTTCGCCAAAAATATTCAAAGTTACTATGAAAACAAAAAAGTTATTTAAAAAAATATTTCACTAATGGCGGCACTGTGGTATAACACGAGGGTCGGCAGCACAAGGGCTTTTTGGCTTGACCTGGCCTGAACGGGGGCCACTTGGGGCAGGCAGGCACGTTACGTAGGTCGCCAGGCGAAAAAAAATTCCCAATATTTTTTGGAGCAAACTTCAGCCTGTGCAAATTGTTTTTAGAAAACTTGTATATTTGTTATAATACAGTATTATATGATACTGTATTTCTTTTGCTTTTGACTGTAATGAATTGTTCTAAAATTATTGGTAATTACTGTACTGTAAAGGCTCTTTATCCCCCAGGCAGTCCCTCCCAATGCTTCCCTTTCCTGACACCACATCCCCTCCTACAACATTCGCCTCGAGCCACAACCTTACAGGATTAATACAGTACGGCCTGATGCCTGCCTTTCTGATTCAGAATAATCTCCGCTTGTCTGGCTTACTGTCCGGGTTGGGCAACATTGGTAACAAGGTAATCGAGTCAGATTTGAACTCTAACGGTATACGCTGATCCGGCAAATATCCACCAGTCCGACTTCTATGGACATTTTGGCCGGATAGGAAGATTAACTTTATCTGGTTACGATTTTTGCCGGATTAGGGCGTTTTCCGGATTGGCTGGTCCCTGATTAGCTAGCTTCTACAGTACTGTACTGTACTATTGCTACATCTATTGATTCCATGTTGTAATAGTCTATGCCTGTCATCCTTAATTATCACCTTTTTGCATTCATTTGTTATTTTCCATGAATGTTTCCATTTTGTTAACTTATTTCTCCCTTGGTATTAAGTGTTTGGTACCCCCCCTCACACTGTGAAATTGTTTATATTTATTTTGTTTTGTTCGAAACGCTTTGTGTAAATTAGCAGGTTTCATTAGCATGTGTAATGCCTATCCCTGCAATTGTACATTACTCTTATGTTCTTTGTACACACATTCTTTTGAATAAAGATTATTATTATTATTATTATTAATTATTATTATTATTGTTATTATTGTTATTATTATTATTATTATTGTTATTATTATTGTTATTATTATTATTGGTTGAACAAATGTGTAGATTACATTAAAGATCCTGATTTAGGTTCCTAAACAAGGATCTTATAATTGCAATTGTACCACATCCTGCCGATGTTGTCCTGTTTGTCTCCAGTGTGAGTGTCTGAATCATATCCACTTCCAGATCTTTCTATCTTAATGATTCTTGTTGCTGTCTTTCCCGTATGGTATGGCTTATATGGGGTTGTGCCTTCTGGTCTCCTCTCTTCCTTTCCAATCCTTGTTACCTTACACTTGTTGGGACTGAACTCCAGCCGCCATTTATCTGACCACTCCTGGGGTTTGTCAAGGTCCTCCTGTAACTTTCTGCAGTTTTCATCTGTTTTCACATTCCTTATCAGCCTTACATCATCTGCAAACATTGACTTGTCCGAGCCAACTCCCTCGGGTACGTCGTTCACATAAATTAGGTATTTTTTATAGATATTTTTTATCTCGCTCCATCTATGTTGGTATATACAATTTTCAGGAACGTGTTCCCTTTCCCTTTGTCCTTTACTTCCCCTTCCTCTAATGTGTAAGTTGTTGGGGGAGTTCTTTTGGCAGTTTTGAGGTTGAGTTCTTGTTTCTAACCATGCAATGGTTTCTTTCGTTTTTGTTGAATTTCTGGGTGCTGTTCCTAGTGGTGGCAAACACGAATAACTTTAATTGTGAGGTTTTCATAGTGCCACCACTCTTTTTGCTTCTAGAAGGGAGCCAGGTTCTGGCTCATGGTCTTCAGTAAGCCTTCAAGAACTCTGCAACTGATGGCACCTAGTAGTATGGCATTGAATTAGTGTAATAGCTTCAGGGAGCCTCTGGGGCCTACCCAGAAATTGGAATTTCATTACATTTAATGGTAGTTTTTTATCTTGTGCTTTGGGAGGTTGTCAGCTATTAACAGCTCTGGAGCCCAGGGGTTAAGTATTCAAATCGGATCTAGGAAAATGTAAGGAAGGGTTAGCTAAGGATGGATGATGCTAGAATTATTTCTGTCAATCTTCAACAGGAAATATCTGCCGCTCACCTATAGCAGAGGCTGTATTTAACCATGTGCTGAAGGAACGAGGTCACACAGATTGGGAAGTAGATTCTGGTGCCATTGGCTCATGGCATGTTGGACTTGGACCTGATTCAAGAGCTGTCAGTGTCATGAAGCGCAACAAAATACCAATGAATCACAAGGCTCGGCAGGTGAGTTTGTCATGGTTAAAGAGGACATCATCTGTTTTACTTAATTCTTAGGTTCAGGTATTTACAGAGCACCACTTGGTTTCCGAACCCGTTGGGGACGAGACCCGTCGGTTAACATGTAAGTTCGTATACGAGAAATGGAGGAAAAAATAAAAAAATAATTTGAAACAAATCTAGGGGAACAAATCGACAGGTTCATAGCGTAAATGCGTGACCGTATTTTGTTTGTACTCACCAATAATTGAAGTCCTGATCCGCTTATGTTGATGATCGATGTTGATGAAGCACAGTTATTTACATGGAAGAGGTGGTGGTGGATGTTGATGGTGTTGGATTGACTGAAGTTGTTGGGTTGACTGGGTCAACATGCGATGAGTCAGGTGCTGGTGATGCAATGCGAGCTTTCTTAGAAGCCATTGCAAAAGACTCTGTAATTGACATTTGTTTCATTCCCTTGGCTCTTAGTTTCAAACTCGCTGTAACTCGTGTCCATAAATGCCAGAATGTATTCAAAATTTTGCTGAACTTTTTCCATATCACATTTTTCCTTTAACGTTTCTTCATCCTCTTCCTCTTCCTCTCCATCTTCTTCATTGCACTCGTCTGGCTTTTTTGCTGTACATACTAATTCTATAATTTCATCATTAGTCATGTTTCGATTGTTTGGGGCTTCTTCATCAAAATCTATCCATCTATCTATGTCATCTTCGATTGTTTCAGTCACCAGTTCTGCTCTAATCTCAGGGGACTTAATCCCCTTGACATAGGCTAGGAGTTCCTCTTAATTTTTTCTTCTCGCTAACTTTCTTCACCGCAAATCCTTCAAAATCTGCCTCGTCATCTTCCTCAGGAAACAGACTTGACGCGGGCCAAAGTTTTTTCCAACCATTTCTTAGTGTTGTCTGCTTTACCTCGTCCCACGCACTAGCAATAGTCCAGATAGCTGACTTTATTGTGAAGACTTTATAAAAGTCCTTAAGTGTTCCAAGCTGATTGTTAAGACGTCTGGCAAACATCCTCTTGTAGTGGTGTTTAAGGTTCTTAATTATTCCTTGATCCATGGGTTGGATCACTGAGGTTGTATTGGGTGGCAAGAACGTTCCAATAATATTGCCATTTATAAGCTCATCACCTCGTGGATGCGTTGAACTGTTATCTAGCAGCAGCACAACTTTGCTGTTTTGCGGGAGACCAACACTTTTCAGGTGCTCCTTCACCTCGGGTACAAAGTTCTTATTAAACCACTCGACAAATATTACTCGAGACATCCACGCACTTGGCTGGTCCTTATAAATCACAGGGAGGCACCTGGCTGACTTTAAAGCCCTGGGGTTTTTACTAATTCCAATCACAAGTAACTTTAATTTGTGCGTGCCAGCTGCATTTGCACAGCACAACAAAGAAATTCTGTTTGTTCTGTTTATAACCACCTGAAGGATCGTCCTCACCACTATGAGCCATCGTTTCTGTGGGAAGCATACGCCAGTACAAACCTGTCTCATCAGCATTATAAATTTGCTCTGGAGATAAATTTTGTTCCTGCACCATCTCCGCAAATTTACTCACATACTCATCAGCACCAACAATATCAGCAGATTGTCTTTCACCATGCACTTTAATAAACCTAATGCCATGACGGGTTTTAAAACTTCTGAGCCAACCATCACTGTATACACACTTTTGAGTAATTTTCATTGCTTGGTGAAATTCACGCGCCTTTTCCACGAGGAGCCAGCCTGCCACTGGCTTCTTCGTCACTTTACGTCTCTGTTTGTACCACTCCCACACTGCGTTATCAACACTCTCCACTTTTGCTTTACTTACTACCTTTCTATTTCGTATTGCTTTATCACTTTCACTTCTAGAGAAATAGTCAAAAATGATAGGTTTAGCCTTAAGAAGATCAAAAACAGTACTTTTACTAATGCCATACTCAGCGCACACGACACTTCTCGGGACACCGCTTTCCACCTTCTTAATTATTTCAACTTTCTTTTCAAATGTCATCACTGACCTCTTTCTTTTACGTAACCCGCTTGTAGATGCTTTCACTGACACAATGCGTGCATTTGGAGCCGACATGGTGCACGGATGTTCCTTGATTGTGCTGATATGTAAAACAAAGTCACGGAATGAACACTCCAGTCTCGTGACAAATTCAAACAATGGGAACAATAGGCCGTGAGTCTGTGACATCACAGGGTAGCAGGCGGCGCCCGACACGGTCAGTGAGCAAACTAAACCATCACCCACCACCCCACCCACCCACCACGGGCCGGCACGACGCTTGGCTGACCGCTTCCTTACCCGAGCCTGCCTGCCTGCCTCCTTCCCAGCCTGCTTGCCTGTCTGCCTGTGCCTGTCTGCCTGTGCCTGTCTGCCTGTGCCTGTCTGCCTGTGCCTGTCTGCCTGTGCCTGTCTGCCTGTGCCTGTCTGCCTGTGCCTGCCAGCTTGCCTTTCCCTCCCTAATTCTCACTACTTCCGTCCCTTCCTGCCTACCTCCTAACATCTCTCCCTACCTCCCCCTCCCTCTTAGCATCTCTCCCTACCTCCTAACATCTCTCCCTACCTCCCCCTCCCTCTTAGCATCTCTCCCTACCTCCCCCTCCCTCTTAGCATCTCTCCCTACCTCCCCCTCCCTCTTAGCATCTCTCCCTACCTCCTAACATCTCTCCCTACCTCCCCCTCCCTCTTAGCATCTCTCCCTACCTCCTAACATCTCTCCCTACCTCCCCCTCCCTCTTAGCATCTCTCCCTACCTCCTAACATCTCTCCCTACCTCCCCCTCCCTCTTAGCATCTCTCCCTACCTCCTAACATCTCTCCCTTCCTCCCCCTCTTTCTTAGCATCTCTCCCTACCTCCTAACATCTCTCCCTACCTCCCCCTCCCTCTTAGCATCTCTCCCTACCTCCTAACATCTCTCCCTACCTCCCCCTCCCTCCTAGCATCTCTCTCTCCCTCCCTTTCTGACTAATTATCCCCCTCTCTCACTGATTCTCCCCCCCCCCCCCTCTCATACTGCCTCCCACCTAAGCTCCATCGTCCATCCACCCACCAGTCAGCCATCAATGACGCAATGCGTCCATTTGGAGCCAACATGGTGCACAGATGTTTCTTGATTGTGCAGATATGTAAAACAAAAGCACAGAATGAACATTCCAGCCTTATGGCAATTCAAAATACTGTAATAGGAATAATAGGCCGTGAATCTGTGAAGTCACAGTGAGCAGCCTGGACCATCTCCCACCCACCACCACAAGCCGGCGTGACGCTTGGTGGACCCTTCCTACCCGAACTTTGTTCGGGTAGCATGACTCCCCAACCCCAATCGGGAAACTGGAAGTTTCGGATAACTAAAGTTCGGAAACCAAGTGGTGCTCTGTACTACTTTAAGTATTTTATATTGTATTTGTCTCGGAAGTTAAACAATTTTGACAATGTACAGTATTGTACTGTATTTATATTTAAAATCTTGCAGGTTTTTAAGGTACAGTACAGTATCCACTCGATTTAATGGCCTATATGGGGCTGTTCCCAGGTTGTTAAATGTGGGGGTTCACCTAAATCCGGAGTTGTTGAAATGTTGGTAATATTTCAAGTAACATTCAGGTCCCTAAGGTATGTTTTATATAACGAAAATTATATAAATTCCAGTTTATAATTGCGTTCCAAGTTAGTGACACGCTGATGAATAAGCCAGCTGTTGGCTACTGCAGGGCTGATTTGTGAACACGGTCTGATCAAGTCCAGATGGTTGGAAAAAAATTAGTTAATTCCTTTATATTGCGAAATATTTCGTGTCTATCAATAAATGATTGCTAGTGTTTTCTCAATAAAAATTAGAGATGTTTTGTTTTACCCTGTACAGTACAGGTAATATATTTTTGTTATTTATAATGTTATGACACAGGCTATGGGGGTTAGGCCATGCAATGGCGATCGAGCCTTGACACTAACCTAGAGCTAGCCAATACGAAATCTTGCGAGTTCACCTTTTCTCTGCTAATGATAGAAAATACATTTGCAGAAACTAATATGCAGCTATTGTTGAAAAACACATTTAATATGTTGTAATCTATATAAATAAAAATGTAAACGTTCGTTTGTTCAAAATCGCTAATCTCCGTAAGTTTTTCACCGATTGTTTTGAAATTTTCACACAACGTTCCATTCGCATCCGAGCGGGTTTTTATATACATACTATATAGATGTCACACCTGTGACAGATAAAAAACATGCTTTTTTGAAAAACAGCGCCATCTATTGCACATAACAACACTTGCTATACTAAATATGTTATGATTCCATTTCATTGTTTCCGATTGCATTAATAAATTGAATTTTCATAGATTTTGATTTATTTCCATTTTGATATAATTATTTTGTATGACATTGTGCTGGAATTGAGTTGTGTTGTTTACCATACCGTTCATTTCGTAAATATAAGTATTTGTTGCCACTTTTGTGACGGGTAAAAACTTTTTTTTTTTTTTTTTTTTTTAAGAAACGGCACCATCTGTCACCATAACAGCAACTCTTGCTGTTACGTGCCTCTCTGAGGGGGCCAGGTTCTGGCTCGTGGTCCCCGGTAGGCCCCGGTAGGGGTACTGTGCAGCTGGTTTTCACCTATTATAGCGGCTGGCTCTCTTCCTCCTGGGTACGTTGTCCACTTGCGGGGTTTTTCTTTTTATTTTTGTTTCTGCCTGGTGTAGGGGGGGGGGGGGTGGTCTGCTTTTGTTCCCCTGCCCTCTGTTTTTTAGGATCTTGACCTCCTTGACCTCCTGTGTTCGGTGGTACCCCCTTCTTGGGCCCCATGAGTGAACACGTCCCGTGGGTTCAGTTTTAGAAGTTTGTTTGGTAGACTTGGGCGCCGGTTAGTAGTACCCTGCCTGGGCTTACCCTTAGCGATAACGGTCTAAGGGCCCTGGGAAACCCTGCAGGGGCGCAAGGGGGTCCAATGGAGGTGACCCCTGGGTCCCCTCTTGCTTTGTGCAAGTTTGAGGGTTGCTCTGTCTCCTTGTCTCAGGGCAACGCTCATTGTTTTTGCCTCCGTTATGCTGCCTGTTGGGTCGATGATACCTTCGACCCATAGTCCTGCAAGCATTGTTACTTGTTTGTGACTCAATTCACCCAATCAACTGATAACACTATTTGGGTACAGGTGGCTCAGGTGTTGCATGCTAGGTTTAGGTTGCTGCAACGTGCTAGGTTTGTTGCTACCCCAGATGCCCCGAGGCTGGCCCGCTTTGCTTATAGGGACCCAGACCTGGGAGTGTTGGTCTCTTCGGCCTTGATTCAGTCCGCACCTCCTCGTTCTTTCCCTGCTGTGGTTCATTCTGGTCGTCCCCACCCCCCCATCCTTGCTTCTGGCTCCAAAGCGTCTGAGGGCTTTGGGGTCGGGGTGGGGATTAGAGTATTCTGAGACTCGGGCAGTTTCAGGGGTTGTCCCTTCCAAGGTGGCAATGAAGGCATTCGAGTCGGTTCCTCCAGCTGTGGCAACTGGGTCTGACTAGTGGGTCACTTTCCTTTCTGCTTTTTTGGCTGCCCCAGCTTTTTCTGGTGAGGCCGGGGCGTTGGAGGATGACTCGTCCCCGAGGCCTGATGTGGAGGTTCCCGGGGTTGGGGAGGGGCTGACTTGTTCCTTGTGGAACAACGGGCTCTATTCCCTTGTAACAGAGCGGAACAAGGAGTTACAAGGAGTGGGGTTTTCCTTTCCACCCCCCCCCCCCTTTGCGTACGAGTTGGATTTGGGTTCAGCCCCTCAACGGGTTTGGTTCCGTACCCCTTTGGGTCTTTCCGTTCTGTCCTTCCGGAGTTTTTTTTTTTTTAGTTTCTTCGCCTTTTAGTCCTCTGCTGTTTGCAGAGTCTGCGGTTGGGCAGTTTCTGCAGGCGGCCTGGGATAGTTGTCGTCTGATGTCGGACTTGTTGGTCCTTCTGGGAGGTTCCTCCCAGAAGGGTCATGCCAGGGCGTGGGGTTCCTCTCGTTGTGGTAGGCCAGAGGTGTCAGTTTCGGAGCCAGCCCTACCTTCGGAACTGTCTGCATCTGGCCGGCACGGTGATTGCTCTGTGCGCAGGTCTGGTTCTCGTAAGGGAGTTGGCCCTTTTGCGGTCCGTCTCATTAACCAGGCGATGGGGAAACCCCCTTCTCCTTTGGGGTGGTTCGGAACTGACGGGGCAGACCTCCTCTTCTGCGCTCTGTAAGGTCATCTTGGAGTGGGTGGGCGTGGGCAAAACGACGACATCTCAAAGGTGGGTTTTCTACCTGTTCCCACGGACCTGCAGTTCATTCTGGACTTGTCCCGTCTGAACCCCTGGGTTTTTTGCCCCTCTGTTTGGATGATTACTGTCTCAGGTCCAGCTTCTGTTGGAGCCCGCCGCTTGGATGGTGTCCCTGGACCTCAAGGACACGTATTGGCACGTCCCGATTCACCCGGGGTTCAGGGACTGGCTCGGTTCTGTACTGGGGCGCCTTAGTTACCGCTTTCGTTGTCTCCCGTTTGGGTTGAACCTGGCTTCTCGCATGTTCACATGCTTTACCCGTGTCGTGGTGGCCTGTCTGCATCTTTTAGGTGATCGGGTGTTGGCCTACCTCGATGACTGGCTGGTATGGGCTCCCAGTCAGTCCGCGAGTCTGCTCACCAGGGATTTGGTTCTTTCCCAGCATGCTGGGTTTGGGTTCCTGGTGAACTGGGGGAAGTCCCATCTGGTCCCATCCCAGGTTCGGATCTGGCTGGGTCTTGTGGGGGACTCTCGGACCGCTTCCGTGTCTCTCCCTCCGGAGTCTCTCCTTCGGCTGCAGTCCCAAATGTGCTTGTTTCTAGGAGGCTCCCGGGTCACCTGGCGGTTGCTCGAGGGTTTGTGCGGGAGCCTGAACTTTGCGATGATGGTCTACCCTCCGGGTCGGGTTTGACTTCGTCGGCTGCTCTGGTTCCTTCGGGGACATCCCTTCCGGCTCTCTCTCGCGATTGCCGAGATTTGGGAAGTTCTGTCCACTCGTTCGGCTTTCGGTAGCAATAGTTTTACCAGAATAGGGGTTTGTTTTGGGACAGCTACCTTTCTGGGTGTCAGACCCGGTCGATGGCAGACATAGAATGCTCTCAATCACATGGCGGTTTCTATAGGCCATTGCTCCTCATGTCTCTCTGAGGGAGCCAGGTTCTGGCTCGTGGTCCCCGGTAGGCAAGAACTCCATGCACATTGACTGATGCCAGACTGATGCGCATATCTATTCAGCCTGGATAACTCCGAGGAGCCTCCGGGTCTCATCCAGAAAATGGCATTTCATTACGTTCAAGGCTAGTTTTTTTCCTCTGGACTTAATCAGATTGTCTTCACACATCAGCATTGAATTAGCCAACAGCTGGCTTAATTGTCGGTGTGTCACTAACTTGGAATGCAATAACATACTGGAATTGTACAGTATTTTGCACACTACATAAAACTTTTAGGCATTTTAATGAGTAAGAAGGCTGCACAGCTTCCAATAAGAGGGAAATATACAATTGTTTTTGTTAAATAATGTTCATGGCAGATGTTACTGTACAAGTAAAGTGCTGTAATTAACCCCTAAGCTGCTTGGGGCTATTTGGCCTTCAACACCCACAGGTGCAAAAAAAAAAAAAAATCATCTTATAAGTGTTCATTTGTGTTCCCTGATCACGGGAAAAATAATATAAAAATCGTAAGTGGCATAATTTAGCTGCCATACCCTGGGAAATCCGGTAAAAAAAGAGGCGTTGACAGAGAAGGCACCAGACGAGGTCTGCTTCGCTTCAGCTGTCAGGCGGATGTTGCCACAAAGATGATATTATCTACTTATTTCAATATCTCCGATTGACTTTTTCTAAGTTTTTTACAGTAATATTATTCAATAGTGTGTAGTGTGATATATTTATATAATAAAATGTGTTTATCATCGCTATACTCAAAATTATGTTGGTGATTCAATTATGTTCATAAAATAATAAACAAATAGTTATGCGGTTATTACACTATATACACACATGTTATATATAAGTATCCTGCATGTTTTGTTCACCATAACGAACCACTGAGTTGGTATTGTGAGTCAAAAAGCAACAAGGAGTGACCACCACACACCAGCTACTCACCACCACTCCCTAAACGCCAACATCCTCCTCCCGCCATACTGTTTTTGCTATTATTCACTATATACAGATGTTATATATAAGTATCTGCATGTTTTGTTCATCGTAACTGTTCAACTAAGCTGGTATAGTGCCCAAAGAGCATAGTGGGCCACCCTTACACAGCATGACAGGTCATGCAGATGATGTCACCACCCTTCACCAAAATGGCTTCTCCCAACACTCCTTTTGCTATTATTGCACTATATATACATGCTATATATAAGTGAACACATTTGTGTTCACCATAACGAACCACTAAGTTGGTATGCTGTCAAAAAGCAACAAGGAGTGGCTACCACACACCAGCCAGCCAGCCACTCGCACCACTCCCTCCCTCGCCAACATCCTCCTCCTCCCACCATATTGTTTTTGCTTTTGCTTTTATTCACTATATACAGAAGTTATATATAAGTATCTGCACGTTTTGTTCACCATAGCGAACCACTGAGCTGATTGCATAGCAACATAGCGAACCCATCATATGATGTATTGGAGTACTATGCATGATTTAAAAGGCCTGCGGATACACGGGGTTCACCTCACCTTCATCAGGGCTCTTGTAAACAGATGCCATTTTTTTTTAAATCGTGGGCCAAATTCCCAAGTGTGAGGGCCTCAGTATTGAGTGAGCCACCAAGCCTGACGCATGCAGCATGAGCTCACAGCACTGCTGTTCAGCTTGTGACCACAGCATCGCCTAAAAATGCCATAATATACATGTTCATGCTATTATTTAGCTTTGATATTATTACAGAAGACCCCTGACTGTAAAAATTACCAGGATTCTGATAATAGCAGGATTGTTGTGATAATTAGCGCTATAGTGGGAGGAGTAATCTTGGTGGGGAGGGAGGTAGCATTGTCTGCTGACTGTGTGACCACGATTTACTGTCTGGACTCACTAGACTCACGATTTTTTTATTATTTTTCCCATGAACAGAGAACTCAAATTAACAGATTAAGAAGAAAAAATAATTTTTTAATTTTTTTTGGTATGCACCTGTGGGTGACAAATGCTAATTAGCCCTGAGCAACACAAGGGTTAACCCTTAAATGGCGCATGGCTATATACTGATTGACACCAACAGGCGCAAAGAAAGAAAAAAAAAAAAAAAAAAAAAACTTCCTAACCTGTTAAGTCGTGTTCCCTGATCACAGGAAAAATATAAAAAAACACAATTATACTTACTGGCGATGTAATTGAGCCTAGAAGATGGATGATGACGCCACAGTTTGCATGTTCGCTCGTGCACTGTGCGTCCCGGAGGTGTCACGCGCGCTCTTCAAGCAGCCACAGTTGCCACGAATTTATTTTCGCGTCATTACAGTGTCTAGGCGTGTATTCTTTGCAATATTAGTCACTAATTATGTTGCACATAATGTCACTTGACAGTTATTGTCAATATATGTTGCACACATCGAGTATACACATGCGCACACAAACGTTTTCCATTATGGCATTATATTATGTACAGTAATCACAATGTTCATTATTTTATATGTACACACTACCTTGAGGTGCTTCCGGGGCTTAGCGTCCCCGCGGCCTGGTCGTCGACCAGACCTCCTGGTTGCTGGACTGATCAACCAGGCTGTTGGACGCGGCTGCTCACAGCCTGACATAAGAGTCACAGCCTGGTTGATCAGGTATCCTTTGGAGGTGCTTATCCAGTTCTCTCTTG
Source organism: Procambarus clarkii (assembly GCF_040958095.1). Classification (NCBI taxonomy): domain Eukaryota; kingdom Metazoa; phylum Arthropoda; class Malacostraca; order Decapoda; family Cambaridae; genus Procambarus; species Procambarus clarkii. The sequence goes on from NC_091158.1 coordinate 1,718,488, forward strand.
AACACTGTGAGGAGTCGGCCAGTTATGCCCCTTATGTGTAGTGGTAGCGTGTTGAACAGTCTCGGGCCTCTGATGTTGATAGAGTTCTCTCTCAGAGTACCTGTTGCACCTCTGCTTTTCAACAGGGGTATTCTGCACATCCTGCCATGTCTTCTGGTCTCATGTGATGTTATTACTAGCACGCACTATGTACAGGTTTTTGCACTATTATTGCACATTTAGAAATCTTGAGTGAGTGGTAGTCGTTGAAGCAGTCGACAGCACACAATGCAACTCCACACCCTTCACACCTTGTTTGCACCATTTTACGTTTTTGCTCTCTTCGTTTTGTTGTTTTACATACTACGCATGCACGTTGGCCTATTGCACGCTTTCCACCTGCTGGCAAATTCTTTAGTCTGTGTTGCTGAAAGGCATCCATGTGAGCGAGCCTGGGTGTTCCATCATGTTGCAACACTAGGTTCATGATTGGTCTTCGTATGCCAGGGACTTCTTGACCAAACTTTGCTAATAACTGTGTTGCAAGTGTAAAGCAAATGAATGGAAAACAGGTTTACGTCCAGTTTTCACCAGGTACAAATTATATCAGTTCAACATGCTCATGTCAACAAGATGGAAAAACACTTTTTTCGTCCACCTCAATGTTTTCCGCACACACTCGATAGTGCCAATCATGATGTCAACCTTATCAATCAAACGCATGTTAATATTGTAGTCAAGAACACAATCTGGCTTATATACTGGTTCTCTCGTTACACGGTGCACCTTGCCACTGTTCAACATTGTACCCTCATGAACGGTTGTCAGCAGATTCACTTCTCTCTTGTCTTTCCACCGTACTGAGAGTATTTCATCACATTTCCGTACCTGACACTCACCAACTGCAAGTCCACCGACAAACACTGGCATTTCCCTTCTTCGTGGCTTTACTGTGCCAACCAACCCGGTTCTATTTTCAGTCAAGAACTTGGCTAGCAATGGACTTGTATAGTAATTATCTGTGCATAGGATGTGGCCCTTGTTATAATAATAATAATTTTTATTTAGGCAAAGGTACATACATAAAGAGATTTTACAAAGTTTGTTGGCTTCATAGATAAGAGCTAGTACATACAATGCCTAAAGCCACTATTACGCAAAGCGTTTCGGGCGTTTCGGTTAATCCATGGTGCCATCGGTGACTTCACCACACTACCAGAGAAACCATGTTCGTCGTTACCGGGAATGTCTACATCGCTAGCTGAATACAGAATCATGTGTAACACGTATCCTGTTTCACAGTCACACAGTACAAAGAATTTCAATCCAAATCTGTTTCGTTTGGAGGGAATATACTGTTTGAATTAAACACGTCCTTTGAATAGTTTAAAGGATTCGTCAATCACCAGCTTCTGTGCTGGTACGTAAAAATCTCTGAATTTTCCAATCACCTCATTCATATAGTGCCTCACTCGCCAAAGTCTATCCTCCTCAGTCTGGTCCTCATTAGTTGCAAAATGCACACACCTGAGGAGTATCTGAAATCTGTCTCTGGACATATATTTCCCGAAGAAAGGTGTTGGAATAGTCAGATCTTTGCTCCAGTAATCTGTGAGAGCGTGTGTGACACAGTGTTTCATCAACATACATATTGTAAGAAACACATACATTTCACCCATATTGGTGTTTTTCCAACGTTGCAAGCATGAAAATTCTGTTATCTCTTTTCTAATGAGATGAGCCGCATGAAGGTTCGTTTGGTGTACAATATATTCCATGAGTGGGTCATCATAGAATGCGGTAAAATAATCACATTCACTCATATCATCACCATTATCAGGGAAAAGATCTGTAATCCCAGCGTCTTTATTGTCAAAGGCAGGAATTCGTGGAATAAAACCAGCACCATCATTCCACACTAGTACACCTGGTGTCCTGGGAGACGCAGGGGACGCAACAGGGGCGCTACGGCGAGGAAGCGATGCACCCCGTGGACCAGGAGCTGAAGCCTGTCTACCCACAGTATGGCCGCTAGGTGCACTTGAGGTAGAGGCACGTGAACATGAGGCTCTTGGTGCCACATGTTGTTCCATGCGGTGGCGCTTGGCTGGGCGAGACGCTGCTGACGCGACAAAATCTCGTCCAGTAACACCACTGGTACTGGCACCAGGCTCGGTAACACTATGTTTTGATTCCACTTCACTAAAACCAGAAAGAGTCTCCTTCCTTTGACTCGTCACCAAAAATATCCTCAGACTCTAAATAATCACAGGAACTGTGTGGCCGAGGGAGAATTGGGGTAGACACTGGGCGAGGCTGCATGGGTGAGCGTATAGGCCTCGCCATGGGAGGCGGCTGTATCTCATATTCACTGTCCGTGCTATCAACATCGGTCAATTGTGTGTAGTCTTTATCAATATCAGAGTCATCAAAGTCGCTTTCCTCACCATCGGAAAATAATTCACTGGTTATTTGCTCTTGGGTGAGTGATTGTGTGGGGCGTGCCCGGGAAGCGTTCAGCCGTGCGCTCGACATGGTGGCTGCTGGGTAACTGAGGCCTCCCAAGCGATAGTAGCCTGAGCTGGATTTTTTTCAAAATGGCGGCTGTTTACTATAGCCCCTGGCCAGCGTATGGGGACTCCCTCTACCCTGCGGGCCTTTCAAATCGTGCGCGGTATGCCCGCGCATCATATGATGCGATGCACAATTTACTGCAAGTCGGGAAAAGCATCATATGATGTGATGCGCAATTGAAGGGTTAATCATTGGAAGAATAAAAAAATGAATCTTACTTATAAATGTTGTAAATGAGCCGAGAAGTTGGGCGATGACGTAAGAGCAAATGCACGCTCAAGCAGCATGCATCCCGGAGGCATCACGCATCGCCTTCAAGCAGCCAGAGTTGCCACAAATTTATTTTTGCGGCATTATTTACAGTGTCTAGGCATATTTTACCACAATTGTTTTCACTCAAATTGTTCAATATAATATCATGATGTTGTATTATAATACAACTTGCGTACATTCAATACATATTGTCATAATTATGCGCGCACACGTGTTTTCTTTTACAACATATATAATGTGTGTTCAGATTTTTCATCATTATATACACGCACTCATTCAATATGTACAGGTTTTTGCACCATTATTGGACATTTACAAGTCCTGGAGACAGTGGTAGTTGTTGAAGCAGTTAACATGACACAATTAAAGGGACGGAACACACTTCACACCATGTTTGTACCAGTCTACGTTTGTGTGGTTTTACAAACAATGCACTCATGCTGGGCTATTGCACGCTTTCCAGATGGTGGCAAATATTTTAGTCTGTGTATTTGAAAGCCCTACTTGTAAGTGAGCCTGGGTGTAGAAGCATGGTGCAATACTGGGTTCTGCATAGGTCTTTGCATGCCAGGAATGTCTTTCTCAAACTTTTTTAGTAACTGTCACAATGGAAAACTAAACACACAGAATATTGGTTTATGACCTGTTTTCACCAGATACATATTGAAACTGTTCAGCATGGTTACATCAACAAGATGAAAAATCATCTTTTTGGTCCACTTCAGTGTTTTTCGTAAACTCGACAGCATCCACCATCATGTCACATTTATCAACCAAATGCATGTTTTGTTATAGTCCATTACACAATCTGGTTTACATATGGGTTGTTTTGTTGTTCTGTTCACCTTTCCACTGTTCACCATTGTATTAACGGTTGTCAACATGTTCACTTCTCTCCTGTCTTTCCACTGCACTGAGAGTATTTGATCAGTTTTTCTTAGCTGACAGTCACCTATTTCAATATTATTGTCAAACACAGGCATTTCCCTTTTTCTTGTTTTTACTGTTCCACACACTCCCGTTCTATTTTCAAGCAAGAACCTAGTTAACAAGGGACTTGTATAATACAGTAGTTATCTGTATATAAAATGTGCCCTATGTTCAGCCATGGTGCCATCAGTGTTTTCACCACACTTCCTGAGAAACCATATTGGTCATTACCAGGAATGTCTACATTGGTAGCAGAATACAGAATCATGTGTAACACAATTCCTGTTTCACAGTCACAGAGAACAAAGAATTTCAATCCAAATCTGTGGCGTTTGGAGGGAATATACTGCTTGAAGGCAACATGTCCTTTGAAAAGCACTAGGGATTTCACCTGTCAATCGTCTGTCAATCTCTGAACTTTCCAATCAGTTCATTCAGAGCATGCCTCACTCTCCAGAGTCTATCATCCTCTGTCTTGTCTTCATTACTTGCAAAATGAAGATACCTGAGGAGTATCTGAAACCTGTCTCGAGACATACATTTCTCGAACAAAGGTGTTGGAATAGTGTGGCATTTGCTCCAATAATCTGAGATGACGTGTTTTACACAATGTCTCATCAACATATATAGTACAAAAATATATACAGTGGTACCTTGCATAACGATTGCCCCAAAAGACGAATATTTTGGGTAACGAACGGCCCGATCGGCGTCAAATTGTCCCATATGACGAACGCTGGTTTGAGTAACGTCAACACCACATGGTGGGGTCGCGCTGCTTCTTGCACATTCTTAGACGCCTCCGACGATGCACATAAAAATATGTTGTTCTTGTTTAAAGATGCTAATGATGCTGGGATATAAAGGGGTGACTGCTGAGATGTTGCAAAGCATTGACGTTTTTGTAGGAAAAAAGAAATGAAATGTCTGATATACAACAAATGTCAAAAAGGTTTGTTCGGTGTTCGGCAGGTAGGCTGCTCCATTATAACAATCTTTGTTTCAAATGTGTTCCATTTGTTTTGTATTTGTCATATACGTCTCAATAATGGAGAAGCCTACCTTACATACACTGAATAAACCATTATGACATTTTCCTTTCTTCAAATGTGTTCAATATTTATTTTTCATTTGTCTTATAGCAAAAGGTTCGTTCGGTGGTCGGCAGGTAGGCTGCTCCATGTTTCTTACATACAAAAATACGTATATAATAAAAAAAATGAAGAATTTTGAAAACCAGTACAAATGTCAAAAAGGTTCGTTCGGTGGTCTACAGGTCGGCTGCTCCATGTTTCTTAAAAAAAAAAAAAAAAAAAAAAAAAAACGAAAAATAAAAACTGTTGAAACAATTTGAAAAAAGGACAAATGTCATAGAGGTTCGTTCAGTGTTTGTCGGGTAGGCTGCTCCATTATTGAGACGTAAGTGACAAATACAAAACAAATGGAACACATTTGAAACAAAGAAAGATTGTCATAATGGAGCAGCCTACCCAACAAACACTGAACGAACCTTTTGCTATAACGAATATGAAAGACAAGGGCTGCTGGCTGGGTTAGTACTGCGTGAGCAACCATTTGTGGCACATGCGCCTCTGGCTCTCAAACACCTGTCCCACACGGTGTTGAAAGACTGTGCTCAGTCGGTGCAATTCAGACCCTATTGTTTGAAGAACATAAGGGTCATAACATTGGCGAAGCTAGGCGCAATAAGGGCTTAACACAACGGTCGGATGCCAGTGATACAGCACCTATGAGGATGATACAGCGAGCATATCCAGGTGTAGCTCTGAGCTCCACCCTTGCCATCTCTAATGTATATAGATGATACATAGATGAATCGTTTTCTGCGTTCAGTGATGATGCATCTGATACAAGTAGCATAGATGAAGTGTTAGCGGCTTCCATGGTGGTGGTGGTGGTCATTGATATTTTCAAGAATACCTGAATCTCTTCCTGACTGATGGACACTCTTTGAGGCTAGCTGAATCTCTTCCTGTGGGGGACCTTACAAAGCGATCTTTTCAAGACTACCTTACAAATTGAGCTTTTCCTATAATCGTTTCAATACTACTTTATGCTTTACAAGCTTGGCTACATACCACCTACAAGTACTAAAGCCAAGGGTGCACGCGAGTGCGTTATGTGCAAGCACACACAACGAAGAAACAGGAAACGAAAATCTATCTGTAGCTGGTGCAAGGAGAGCAAAGTCGCGCTGTGTACCATGGACTACTTCGTTGACTATTACGCACCTCCAAAGTACTGAGTGTGTAATACAGTGTGTTACTGTGTAAATAGTATGTGAAACTGTACATATTGTAATTTTAGTGAATTTTTACCACGTAATATTGTGACAATAAACATTTATTGTGGACACATTACTGACACATGTATCACAGTTTCATGGAAAATTATGAACATTCTACTGTATACATATTGTAAAGGTCACAAATATGCATCATATACTATAAAAGAAACAAATAAAACCGCATTGGAAATGCATAGAAAAAATATTTGAAAATATATTTGGCAACACGCGGTGCTTGAATGGCCTGCGCGACCGTGTCTGGGAGCTTCACACACGGGCGACCAGCCCCTAATGACGTCACAGCGCACCTTTTCCACGCCCTCACAGCCAAAGTAAGTGGAATTTGGTAATTATTTTTACATAGACATGTTCAGGGATTGTAATTTATCATTTTACAAAGAAAAATTATATTTTGGGGAGCATTTGATGTCATGCACACTGGGGATATTTCACAATAAACACAGTGCATCACACTGGTTACATGGGGGGACACTCGTTTTGTATGACGTCCGTTTCACATGACGAACATGGAACGGATTAAATTCGTTATGCGAGGTACCACTGTATATACATTTCACCTACGTTAGTGTTTTCCCATACTGTAATCGTGAAAAATCTGTTAACTCATGTTCAATGAGATGAGCCGCATAAATGTTCGTTTCCTGAACAATGTGTTCTATGAACGGCTCATCAAAATATGCAGTAAAAAAAGCCCATTTCACACATGTCCTCACTAGTATCAGGAAGGTCTGTAATCCCAACATCTTTTTTTCCATGTTTTTATGTAGGCATATGCACTTATAAACTGCAAATTATTGGTTTCTATACATTGGTAAATTCTATTCATCAATAATTTTGCACATTTTTATTTTATACACAGGTATTCCTTATCTGTATGCACCTGAAACAATTCAGATATGGAAAATACTAGTAAAACAATAATGACCTGAATTTCTCCATTTAGATTTTTTATATTAGAAAAGTGATGGATGATAACTAAATGTTTATATTTGAAGGCTGCATTACTTGCCTTACCTTTAGATGATTTCGGGACTTAGCATCCCCACAGCCTCATCATCAACTAGGACTTTATGATATGCAAAAAATTTAAGGCTTTCATTTAATATGTATGCAATTCCTATCATGTGAGATCTAAATTTGTTATTTGTTGACAGCTCAAGAAAGCAGACTTTGCACATTATGACTACATTTTTGGGATGGACCATGATAACATTTCTGACATCAAATCTCGGGCACCTAAGACGTACACAGCCAGCATTGAACTGTTTGGTTCATATGACCCCAAAAAGGAGCTAATTATCAGAGATCCATATTATGTAAGTTGCTTCTGCTAGTACAGTTTGTTTTTAAATGAGTGTTTTGCACAAAAATGTGCGTTTAGATTGTCATTTTAATAAGGTAAATATAAATAATGGATATAAGATCATGATAATCTACAATTAAACCTTTACCTAAGAATTCTATAAAAGGACATTAATAAATATTTAGTGTTGGTGCAACTTTTCTGGGAAGCCCCTTGGTGGCTCCCTATAGCTATCTTGCAGAGATAGCTCCATACTACAAGTCACATCAGTTGCAGGAGTTCTGTTTAGCCTATTGATGACCAGAGCCAATACCTGGCTTCCTTCTCCAATGGAGGTGCAGAGAGAGAGAGGAGCATTCTCTGCACCTCTGCAGAGAATGTCACCTCCCTCTGCACAGGTGCAGAGGTGACATTCTGGTATTTCACCAGGAAAACATCCAGAAAGTCACCGATGCTTTACAGACAACTGCTGGATTCACAACACTCAAAGCCTTGAAACACACTCAACTGATGTGTCCTAAGACATAGGAGCAATCTCAGTGACATAGCCACCAGTGCTCTGCCAGAAACTCCCAAACAACTCCCCAAATGACTCAAACGAAACAAAATAATTCGCTCAAAACAAGTTGGAACCCATTAGTACTGATGAATGCGACCAGGTGGCCTGAAGTTTGGTCCTCAGCCAGTTCATCATTTAGTTCTGTCACTGATGTGTTGCCTAGGGCATCACATTAGTTTTCCATGGTCGTCATCTCTCACGACAAGTCCCAGTGAGAGTCATTTTCCTGTGTATAGTTCCAATATAGTATTTGTTTATTTTCTGGGGAGAGCTCTGTCGGCTCCCCGGACTATCCAGGCTGATATGCTAATGTCAGACTTTGGCACCAATCATGTATATGGAGTTCTGTGGGCCAACTGGGGACCACGAGCCAGAACCTGGCCCCCCCTCACAGAGACACGAGGAGCAATGGCCTATACAAACCCCCGTGTGGTTGGAAGCAGTCTGTCTGCCATCGACCGGGTTAGGCACCCAGAATGGTAGGCGTCCCAAAACAAACCTCTTTTCTGGTGAAAATTGCTACAAAAAGCCAAACAAGTGGATAAACTCCCCAAACAGAAACAGGTTTGTTTGTTTTGTTTTCCCGAGGTTCTTTCTTGTTGGCGTTGGCCTCTTGGGATCGGGTCGGGGTGCTTCATGCTCTCCTCCGGCGCCAGGGTTTTGGCTCTTTTTGGTTCTCCTGATAGATTTCTTTGCTTGCAGCCGTCTCTTCCTTTTCTGGCGAAGACTGACACAGCTGCTTTCCGGAGGGGTCCTTGTTCCAGGGTGCAGTTCTCCCGGGTCGTCCACGGGGTGGTTTGGTCCTGCCAGCCTGCTATCTTTCCCCATGCCCACGTCGTTCGTAGGTTGGCTGTGCGTTCCTTCGTTGATGTTCCAGGGCCTTGTCGGGCCTGTGTGGCCTTGGGTTGGCAGTTTGTCTTTTGTTTTCGCTTCGCGTTGGGGAGTGTGCGACTTCCACCTCCCGGGTTAGGTCCCTCTTGTTTTCGTCTTTGGGTAGGTAGCTCTGGGGAGCCAACCAGAAAACCAACGTTGAATGTAATGAAACGCCATTTTCTGATTGAGACCCAGAGGCTCCCCGGCAACCCTCCCTCCCTATGATTGGCATTTATTTGATATCTAGCCTCAGAACTGGGGTGTGGATGGCTGGTGCGAGGGTCAGGGGCTCCCCCCTTCCCTCTCCCGGGGAAGGGGGAGCTGCGCAGACAGCGCGGTGACGTGTGACGTCATACTCGTTTGCGCGTTAGTTTGGGGAGTTCTATCCACTTGTTCGGCTTTTTGTAGCAATTTTCACCAGAATAGGGGTTTTGGGACGCTTACCTTTCTGGGTGCCTAACCTGGTCGATGGCAGATATAGAATGCTTCCAATCAATAAAAGGCTGTTAAAAAAGTAGGATGCAACAGGCAGGAGTAAAAGGGAAGGTGCTCCAGTGGATAAGGGAGTACTTAAGCAACAGGAAACGGCGAGTAACGGTGAGGAGGGAGACATCAGAGTGGCGAGATGACACCAGCAGAGTCCCACAGGGCTCAGTACTTGGACCCATCCTGTTTCTAGTACAGTATATGTAAACGATCTTCTGGAGGGTATAGACTCGTTCCTCTCAATGTTTGCTGATGATGCAAAAATTATAAGAATCAAGATGGATGAAGATAGACAGAGACTACAGGATGACCTGGACAAACTGGAGGAATGGTCTAGAAAATGGCTGCTAAATTTCAACTCGGGAAAGTGTAAGGTAATGAAATTAGGGGAAGGGAGCAGGAGGCTGAACACAAAGTATCATCTGGGAAGTGAAATCCTGCAAGAGTCAAATAGAGAGAAAGATCTGGGGGTTGATATCACACCGAACCTGTCCCCAAAGGCACACATCAAAAGAATATCATCAGGGGCATATGCTAGACTGGCCAACATAAGAACTGGCTTTAGAAACTTGTGTAAGGAATTGTTCAGAACCCTGTATACACTTATGTAAGACCAATCCTGAAGTATGCAGCTCCAGCCTGGAGTCCATACCTAGTTAAATACAAGACAAAGTTAAAGAAGATTCAGCGGTATGCCACCAGGCTCGTTCCGGAACTGAGAGGAATGAGCAACGAGGAAAGGCTAAAGGAGCTGAACCTCACATCCCTGGAAAACAGAAGAGTAAGGGGAGACATGATAACCACCTACAAAATTCTCAGGGGAATTGACAGGGTGGACAAAGACAAACTCTACAGCACGGGTGGGACACGAACAAGGGGACACAGGTGGAAACTTAGTACCCAGATGAGCCACAGAGATGTTAGAAAGAATTTTTTCAGTGTCAGAGTAGTTAATAAATGGAATGCACTAGGAAGTGATGTGGTGGAGGCTGACTCCATACACAGTTTCAAATGTAGATATGATAAAGCCCAGTAGGCTGAGAAATCTGTACACCAGTTGATTGACAGTTGAGAGGCGGGACCAAAAAGCCAAAGCTCAACCCCCGCAAGCACAATTAGGTGAGTACAATTAGGTGAGTACCACACGGGGGTTTCTATACGCCATTGCTCCTCGTGCCTCTGTGAGGGGGGGCCAGGTTCTGGCTCGTGGTCCCCGGTTGGCCCACAGAACTCCATACACATGACTGATGCCAAAGTCTGACATTAGCATATCAGCCTGGATAGCTCCGGGGAGCCTCCGGGTCTCACCCAGAAAATGGCGTTCATTATATTCAACGCTGCTTTTTTGGCTATGTATTGTACACGAGTACTGAAGTTTAGTCTCTTGTCTGTGTATAGGCCAAAGAACTCAATTTTTACTATTAATGTTGACATTGTCTATGTGAAGGGGAATTTGGTTTGATGGTTTGCTTTTAAATAAAATGTTGTAGGTCTTTTCTATGTTTTGTGTGAGTTTGTTGATTGTCATCCATGAGTGGACTGTTTAATTCATCATTTACAATATTATTTAGAGTGTGGGTGTTGGGTTTTGAGTAGATGAAAGAATTATCAGCAAATAGTATAAGTTTATGAACACTAGAAACATATGACAAATCATTGATGCACATAAAAAATCGAGATGTCCTAGGGTGCTGCCCTGTGGCACTACAATGGTCAATGTGGTTAATGGTTGAGAGGAAGAGGTTATGTCATTGATGGCTACATATTCCCGGTAGTACAGTCGGGTTCGTTCTCAACACACAATCGAGAATTCCGAGTTTGAATCCTGGGCGGGACAGAAATGGTTTGGCACATTTCCTTTCACCTAATGTGCTGTTCACCTAGCAGTGAGTAGGTACTCAGTAGTTAGTCAGCTTGTTGTTGGGTTGCATCCTGGGTGGGTGTTATAAGTTTATGAGCTGCTATGGGGGATCTAGTATTATGGAAAGGGTCAGCAGTTAGAATCAAGGTGTAATAGGGTAGTGACACAATTAGGCCCGGCCCCCAAGCAACATAGGTTCCTGTTTATACTTTAAGGTATTAGAACAGATCTGTCGTCTGGGATACAATCAACTACATCACTACAACAGGAGTAATGGATACACCTCAAAAAACTAACTTATTTATTAAACCCTCTTAACAACCCCCATATACATTAAATAACAATAACAATAATTACTTTACCACACTATCTTACGTTAAAAGCCTTGGTCCACATAGGCAGGATACAAGGTTTTACAATTAGGACAAGCTAGGGTAAAGTCTACTGGTGAAGAACTTGAAGCTTGAGGCAACTTAGGGTAGTGAGTCCACGTGGTGTACCCTAACACAGCACAACACTTAGGGGTACCCAAAACACTGGAACATAATTACTTAATGTAAAATATGCTAGAATGTTCTACATGATGTTAGCAATGATGTTACTACACAATATCTACACTTATGCCAGAAAACGTACATGCAACTGGTACTTAGCTTTGTAAACTAGACACAGGATAAGGTAAGGGAAGGGAGAAGGAAGAGGAGAATCCAGGCAGAGTCCAACAGGTAGGTCTCTACACCCCACAGCCTGGACAGAGAAGAATGCAGCCAGCGTCCAGTCCAGAGCTCCCGAGTTGTTGTGGTTGCCGGGAAGAGCCTAATTGATCGTGCAGCTTACACACATTACAAATCTTCACCGACGTACAATATTGTTTACTTTACTCGTTCTAAGGATAGTTAATAATTACTTCACTTACACTTAATCCACAACAAGCTCAAGAGTCTGACTGCTCTGTGTGAACAAGATTCGTCTTACGTCTGGCAAGGAAGATAGGACAACCACGCATCAGCAAGCGCATTAAATAATGTAAAGTAAATTATACCGAGCTCAAATTGACCTCTGGTTTCCACTGATGAACCCAGGGTCCTAACACTGGGGGTCAGTAATTTGGCCTTGGGTGGGGGAGGGGACCTCGATAAAAGTCAAACGTTTATGAAATATACTGTAGTCTGGTTTCCTTTTCCCCGACATAGTGATTTGTTATAAATTATTATTTGTATCTTTTATTAAAATATGATCGAAGATAGTTCAGAGCAAAACCCCAGATTTCATAATGATGAAGTTTAAATAGGAGATGGTTATGATTTACAGTATCTAAGCACTTTCTCATGTCATTGAAAAAAGTAAATTGTGAACTCACTTTTGTCAAGGCCTGTGTAGATTATATCAGGCAGACTAATAATGGTATCTTTGATACTCTTTTTTTTGGGACTGGAACCCAAATTGACAGGGACTTCATATATTGAATTTTACAAGGTAGGAGTAAAGCTGTATTTAAATTTTTTTTTTTTTCTGGGGGAGCCCCTTTGGCTCCCCAGAGCTATCCAGGCTGATATTTAAATCAGCCTGGATAGGCTGATATTTAAATCAGCCTGGATAGGCTGATTTAAAATCAGTTCTCCGACTCCCCAAAGTCAAATAACCTATCCAGGTTATTTGACTTTGGCATCGGTGTGAATGGAGTTCATAGGCCTACCTGGGACCACAAGCCAGAACCTGGCTCCCTCAGAGAAGCACGAGGAGCAATAGCCTATAGAAATGCACATGTGATTTGGAGCATTCTATGTCTGCCATCGACCAGGCCAGGCACCCAGAAAGGTAAGCGCCCCAAAACAAACCCATATTCTGGTTAAAACTACTATTGAAAGCTAAATGCGTGGACAGAACTCCCCAAATAATAATGAGCAAACGAGCATGACGTCACACGTGCTGTGCCGCTTGTCTGCCCAGCTCCTCCATTCCCGGGAGGGGGGAAGGGGGAGCCCCAGACTCCTCATGCTGGTTATCCACACCCCAGTTCTCAGCTGATATGGCTCAGTGTCAGTCGTGTGACTCCAGCTCCTAATTGTTATCTCAGTGCTGTGTCTTAGGTTGGTGCTGTCTCCACGGTGGTGTGTGAGCTGGGAGTAAATTCACAGGTGCTCGGTCTGCATGCGCTTAGGGGTACCCTTCCCCAAGTGCCCTGAAAGTACCGCCCTTGGGGACTTGGGATTATCTTCCACAAGTCATGTAGGGTGTTCTGTGTTTTGGCCTATTTTGGTGACTGGCTGGTTTGGTTCCTTGGCACCTTCCTCCTTCCTTGCTCAACATCTTTATGGATGCCTCAGCTCTGAGCTGGGTTGTCTCTTCCCCCTTTCTATCCACCCTTCATTGGGCTTGCAGTGCAGTGCAGGAATTTGCAACCTTGAGGAGTTTGCAGCTCTAAGGAGGATTCAGATTCCTCTGGGGTCCGCACTCTGGTTGCATTTGAACTGAACCACAATGCTCCTTTATCTGTACCTGAGAGCTCTTTTCGATCCATTGTCCTTTGGAGCTGTACCCTGCAAGTAGCTCTTCTTCTGGATTCTTGGAGTTCCTTTCCATCTCCATGGAATGAACCATCATTGCTGAATTCTTCCTATGACTATGCAAGCCATTTGGGTTCCTCTTTGCATTGGCATGGAATTAGCACCTTCCTCTTTATGCCGCTCTGTTTCCCGATCACGAGACCCTCAAAGTGGATGCATTTCACCTGGATTGGTAGAGGAGGCGGGGTTCCTGTATCTCTTTTCCCCAATCCAGCTGTTGCTCCAGGTCCTGGCTATGTGAGAGTCCTACCAGGAAAAAGTGTTCCTTCTGGCTCCTTGGTGGCTGGCATGCTGTCCAAAATTATGCAATTTTCCACAGCTCTGCCTCTTTCAGTAGATTGGCCCAGCAAAGTACTTTGCTGGTTCAACCTTCTCCTCTGCTCTTTGCACGGAAGAGAAAGTCAAAGTTTTTTATGCATTTTTATCGCCATCTTTACAGCGAGCATGTGGCTACTTTGATGGTGTCTCACCTGTGATTATCTTCTCGATGGCAATATGAGGTTTCTTGGTGCACTTTTTGCCACTTCCCCTTTCTTCATAATTGCCACTTTATTTGCAAGTGTGTGGTGCTCTCACTTATTTCTTGGCATCTTGTGCCAAGAATTTGCCTCATACCGTATGGCATTTACAGAGCCGCTGTTGCTTGTGTTCAGTGTTGATGCTACCTTGGTGCAGTCTCACACACTGTTTCACCTCTAACCTGCTAATGTGCCTCCTAAGCCAGCTTGGTCTTTTTACTGCATTCTTTCTTTCCTGTCTTATTATTGGTTTACTGTGTTCTCTCCAGTCTGTGATTTTTTGTCTCAAAGAACTCTTTTTGGTGGTTCTTGCCTCTGGTTGTTGGGTTGAGGGACTTCATGCTCTCCTTTGGAGCTGGGTTTTTGTTCCTTTGGCTCTAGTGGCTGGTTTGTTCATTTGAAGCTAACTCCTTTTCTGGCTAAAAATGAGTCGGCTGGCTTCTGGAGGGGTCCTTTGGTTGTTGATGCTTGGTTGGTTTAGCTTGGGGGGGGGGGGGTGTCATGTGATGTGTCTGACGGCAGGTCTCTGCTGCCATCTTTGTGCCACCGGTTCTGCTCCAGTGCATGCTTTGTGGGTAGATCCTGTATCCTTGTTTTCACTGTTCCAAGGTTCATGTTTCTTAGGTTGTCGGCAGTGTTATTCAATCGAGCAACCTTCGTGCCCATGATATTCAGAAGTATGCCTTATCATGGCTGTTCCTTATACTGTATGTTCTCGTTTAAATGCACTATTTGGGAAGGCCCCACAAGATAACCCAGACATCTGCATAAGCGGTATTTCTTACCGGGAAATTAAAAAAAAAAAAAAAATGGACGTATTTGCAATTTTTTTTTTTGTACCACAACCAACATAATTTGAATTTACACACTAATTTAAAAAATATACTAGTACTGTAATTTAAAAGAGAAACATCAACTCAACGGGAGCAGTACTCGTCAAAAGTTTGCGCCGCCCTGCTTGAGGAGGTATGTACTTATGGCAAAAAACCCCCTCCCCATCCGGCCCGTTGGCGTCGTGAGGGGGCTTGGTGGACGGCTGCCGGAGTGTGATGCTCCGTTGGGCAGTCCTCTGTCTTTTTCTGGCCTTGCACTCCTGCTGCTGTCTTCTCCAATTGTGCCGGATCGCTTTTCCTTTTCCTTATGTTTCGTTTTTCTCCCCCCTCTTCTCCTATCTGCTTGTCGTTTCCTGCCGACCTTTTGCTTGTTTCGGATTATTTCTTTGGACTTCTTCTATTTTGACGCCCGGGTGCTTGAGGAGGCATACTCTTGCACCCGTAGAACTGTAATACCCAACGTCTCGAGCGAGGGGAACCTTTTATTGTCAATCCCCCTTTCGTCGCTGAACCCGATCTCGACGGACTGACGGTTCTTAAGGTGGCGTTTGTGGGGCGTATACTCACGACGCACCCCTAGGGGGCCCCGGCATGATCGGCGATAGCTTCCTGTTGGGTGTCCTGCCTCTAATTGTGGCTCCATGGTGGGTAAGGGGGCACATTCGTGGATGAATTTGTCACTTTTCGTCTCTGTCGTTGAATGTTTCCGTTGTACCCTCTCAGGCTCGTGGGGTGGGCGACCAAGCCCCCGAGTCGGCCTGTATTGGAAGACCAGGCTCTGTAGCTCCCGCTGCGTTGGGCCCCGACCTTGCTCCTCCTTTGACCGTCCTGACTTCTTCCCCCAGCTTCCCTCCCTCCTCTGTGGTTGGGTCGAGCCTCCAGCCCCCGGTGGTGACCCCTTCGTCCCCTGGTGTGGCTAAGTCTTTCGTTGTGACTACTGCGCCTTTTGACCCCTCTCTCTAGGGGTTCTCAACGCCGTTCGCGCCCCAACCACACTCGCTCGATTCCTTCCTGTGCTGATGCGTATCAGGCCTTGTTTGGTCCTGCTTCATGGGCCAAATACTTTGATCTCCTCCCTCTTGATTCTGCGCCTCCTGACGATTTCTCCCTCCATCGGCATCTTGTAGATTCCGTGGATGCGTCTGTTACTTTCAACCCCACTCGTCTCGGTACACGTGTCGTTGCTGCTCCTTCTCAGGATGCGGCTTCCTGCTTGGCTGCCTTATCTTGCCTTGGCGAGATCCCTGTTCGGGTCTCCAAGAACGTTCAGATGAATGCCAGTGTTGGCACTATTCTCCTCCCACCCCATGTTGCAACCGGTGTTCGGAATCTACAGGATTGCCACGATGATATTCGGCATATCCTTGATGCCCAAGGCCATTCTGTCCTCCAGGTTGACTCGTTTACTCGTCCCCCTCGTGGTCGTCGCCGTCAACCCCTTCGCGTTGTGAAGATCACCTTTGATGGTAGGACCCTTCCATCCTCTGTCATTCTTGCTGGTGCTAGGTGCTCTGTCCAAGAGTATATTCCTTCTCCTCGGCTGTGTAACAAGTGCTGGAGGTTTGGGCATGGTGCCCTCCGCTGCTCTGGGACTGTCTCTCTCTGTCCTTTGTGTGGGAGTGAAGGTCACTCTAAGTCGGAGTGCACTTCTCCCCAAGCTCGCTGCCTCAACTGCGGTGAGGCCCATCCTACCTTCTCCCGTGCCTGTGTCCATTACAAGCTTGAGGCGGCCGTCCTCAACCTGAAGCACCGGGAGCGTTTATCTTTCCCTGAGGCGAGGCGCCAGGTTCGCCGGCTCCCGCCTTATACTAACATCTCTTATGCTCGCGTGTTGCGCTCTTCCTCTCCTCGTCCTTCCCCCCCTTCCTCAGACTCTCAACCGTTTCCGGGCCTTCGACCCTGATACGCCCACTGCCCCCTCCTCTGTTCCTTTGAGTTCTCTCCCGAGGGGTCCCCCTCCTGGTCCTCTGTCTGGGGTTCCCCTTCTTTCAACCCGGTCTGTCATGTCTCCTGTGTCTTCTTCCTCGTCCCCCTCCGATCCTCCTTCCCATCCTCTTCCTCCATCTATCGGCTCTCCCCACTGCCTGTCGGTGCGGGCAGATGTCCATCGCTCTCCTAACGGCCGTCGTGTGTGCTCTCGTTCGGCTTCTCCTGTTGAGACACTGGAATTTGTTGCCCGGTACGTAGTTGCTGGGACACCGGTCTCTTAAAGTCAGAAGCGTAAGCCTGGCTCCTCTCCTTCCTCTTCCCTGGCGGGAAAGAAGGCTTCGCTTTCTTCCTCAGCTCCTACTTCTGGCTCTGTTGCTCCTTCCCCTCCCGTTTCAGTGATTGCGCCCCCTGTTCCTGCTGTGGAGGTTTCTTTGGCCCCTGCTTCCCTTTCGGTTGCTGTTCTTGCTGGGGTGCACTCCCCTCTTTCTACTCCCCCTCTTCCTGCTGCTGTCCTTGACTGCTCCTCTCCGTTGTCTCCTCCTCTTCCTCCTCCTCCTCCTCCGGACCCCGCCCGCCCACCTCTGATCTGTTCTCCCGTTTCCTTCCCTCCGTCTTTGCTCAGTTTACCCATGCACCCTAACCCTGACTTTGCTGACCCTGATCCCGACCCTGATATTCTTTAACGTGTTCTGTTGCTCTTTTGCCTTTGTTTCTTCCTTGTTCTCTGTTTTTGTCCTTTCTCTTCTCGTCGTTGTCCATTCTTCAATGGAACGTTCGAGGTTATTACGCCAATTTCCTCGAACTCCAACTTCTGATTTCGCGGTTTTCGCCCCTTTGTGTCTGTCTCCAGGAGCCAATGCTTGGTGCTCGTCCTGGTCATTTTCATGGCTATTCCTTTCTCTCCCCCCCCCCCCAGCCATTGCTGGGGCTTCTAATTCTTCTGCTCTCTTGATTCGTGCTGATGTTCCCTTTGTTCCTTTACTTTTTCCTTCGCCTCTCCATTGTTCTGCTGCTCGTATCTTTGTGGGGAATTGGTACACAGTTTGTTCCATTTATCTCCCTCCGAGTGTCCCGCTCTCTCTTCCTGATTTGAAACACCTCCTAGACTCCTTGCCGGAGCCTGTGCTCCTGCTGGGTGACTTCAATTGTCGTCATTCTCTTTGGGGTGACGTTCTGACGAATACCCGGGGTCGCCTCCTTGAGCCGTTTCTCCTCTCTTCTTCCCTGTCTCTAGTGAATTCTGGTGAGCCCACTCATTTGGACTCTCGGACTCGCACCCTTTCTTGTCTTGATCTTTCTCTCTGCTCTTCTTCTCTTTACTTAGATTTCACGTGGCAGGTTCTTGATGACCTCCATGGAAGTGATCATTTCCCCATCCTTGTTTCCTTTTTCTCTTTTCGCCCTTCCCTCTCTTTCCCTAGGTGGCAGTTTGCTAAGGCAGACTGGACCCTATTTACCCTCAGTGCTGCTCTCTCTGACCTCTCCCCTCTGCCTCTCTCTCGCGCTCTCCTCCTTTTTCATGACACTGTCTTCAACGCTGCCCTCCGCTCTATTCCTCGCTCTTCCTCTCGGGGTCCACGGAAGTGCGTTCCCTGGTGGAATGCGGACTGTGCTCGGGCTGTCCGCTGTAAGCGTGCAGCCTGGAAGAGGCACCGCCGTAGGCAGACGACCGATTCTTTTCTTTCGGAAAGCGAGTGCGGTGGCCCGTAGGGCCATCCGTACGGCTAAACGTGAATGTTGGGCATCTTATGTCTCAACACTTACATCCGAAACCCCTCTGGCCCAGATCTGGAAGCGTATCCGCAAGATAGCGGGTAAGTTCGTTCCCGATGTTTCACCGGTCTTTCACCTCCATGATACTCTTGTGGCGGACCCGTTGCAGGTCGCTTCCGAACTGGGTTCCCACTTTTCTTCTGTTAGCTCTGGTCTTCATCTTCCCCAATCTTTCCTTCTTCGTAAACCTGTCCTTGAGTCTCGTCCTTTAGATTTCTGCACTCATCTTCAGCTTCCCTATAATGATCCCTTCTCTCTCTCTCTGAACTTCGTTCTGCCCTGGCCCTCTGCGGTTCTACGGCGGCGGGCTCCGATGGTATTCATTATGAGATGCTTCGCCATCTCCCTCCGAGCACGTCTCAGTATTTACTGAGTCTGTATAATCGGATCTGGGAGTCGTCAGTCCCTGAGGACTGGCTCGATGCCGTTGTCCTCCCTGTTCGCAAACCGGGGTCTCTGGGTACTTCCCCTAAGGACTTTCGCCCTATTGCTCTCACAAGTTGTGTCTGCAAACTCTTTGAACGTATGGTTAACGTTTGTCTGATGTGGTTCCTGGAACGCCATCACCTCCTCTCCCCTTCTCAATTTGGTTTCCGCAAGTGCCGCAGCACAACAGATGTCCTGGTGAACTTGGAGGTCTATATTCGTACTGCTTTTGCTGCGAAGACCTCCGTTGTTGCCGTCCTTTTTGACCTGGAAAAGGCTTACGACACCACTTGGCGTTATCATATCCTATCTCAACTTCATTCTTTTGGCCTTCGTGGCCATCTCCCTCTCTTTCTCCGCAGCTTCCTCTCTCGTCGTTCCTTTCGGGTGCGCCTTGGTACCGCTCTCTCTCCCTCTTTTCAGCAATACGAAGGTGTGCCCCAGGGTAGTGTTCTGAGCACTACTCTCTTTCTGGTTGCCCTCAATGGTCTTCTTTCCTCTCTTCCTTCTGGTGTCTTCTCCGCTCTCTATGTCGATGATCTTACCCTTTGTTGTCAGGGTGATGATTCGCCTCTCCTTCAACGCCGGCTTCAACTTGCAATTGATGCCGTGTCGTCTTGGGCCACAGATCATGGCTTCAAGTTCTCTACTTCTAAGACTTGTGCCATGACTTTTACGCGGAAACGGGTTGTTCTTCGTCCCTCTTTGTCACTTTATGGTCATCACCTTGAATACAAAGATTCCGCGAAGCTTTTGGGGTTATTCCTTGACACTCGTTTGTCTTGGTCTCCCCATATCTCTTACCTCCGTGTTGAGTGCTCTAAGGCCCTTACCCTCCTTCGGGTCTTGTCCCATACTTCTTGGGGGGCAGATAGGCGCACTCTCCTTGCTTTACATTCCTCTCTCGTCCTGTCTAAGCTCGATTATGGTTGCCCTGCTTACTCGTCTGCTTCTCCTTCTACTCTTCGCCGTCTTGATGCTTTGCACCATACTGGGTTGCGCCTCAGTTCTGGTGCCTTTCGTTCGACTCCCATCCTTAGCTTGTATGTTGACACTGGCTTCCTGTCTCTCCAGGACCGCCGTGATCGCTACTGTCTTCGCTATCTTGCGCGGTCCTTGCAACATCCTTCCTCTCGCCTCTGTCGTGCTTTAACTTTTACCCCTCCTGCGGTTCCTGTTCCTCTTCACCACCTCCCTCTTTCTGTCCGGTTATCTCGCCTACAGGATTCTCTTTCCGTTCGTATTTCTGATGTTTCTCCTCGTGTTGTTCCTTCTTTGCCCCCGTGGAGGGTCCCTCTTCCGCGGTTTTGTACATCCTTGACCCGTATCACAAGCTTTTACCCCTCCTACGGTTCTAAAACGCCTTTTCCTCGAGCACTTTTCTTCTCACTCCCGCTCCGTTTCTGTCTTCACCGATGGGTCTAAGTCAGCGGGCGGTGTTGGCTACTCTGTTGTTTTTCCTAATCGCACTTATATGTGTCGCTTGCCTCCGGAGACTAGCATCTTTACAGCGGAACTTTATGCTATTCTCTATGCTCTTCGTCTCCTGCTTTCTCGTTGTCAGTCTTCCTTTGTAGTTATTGTTGACTCTCGTAGTGCCCTCATGGCTCTCGGGTCCTTTAATCCGGTTCATCCAGTAGTTGTCGAGATCCAGCATTGGCTGTTTCTTGTTCACAGTAAATTTAAGTCGGTTGAGTTTTGTTGGGTTCCCAGCCATATTGGTGTGTCTTTAAATGAGCGTGCGGATGCTGCCGCCAAGGAAGCTGTCTGCTCTTGTCCCATCTCTCGTAAAGGCATTCCGTATTCCGACTTTTACTTGGTTATCCATTCCTCAGTCCTTACCCGTTGGCAGGCTTCTTGGTTGTCTGTTACTGGTAACAAGCTACGTACAGTACTCTTAAATGTTGTGTTTCCTCGTGGCCATCCTCCTTCCACCGTAACCGGTGGTGGGAAACAGCTCTGGCGAGGTTGCGTATTGGCCATACTCGCTTAACCCATGGTCACTTGATGGAGCGCCGCCCTGCTCCTTATTGTCCTAGTTGCATTGTCCCTCTTATGGTCGTGCATGTCCTTCTTGAATGTCCTGACTTCCAGGACGAGCGTGTGTCTTGCTTTCCGACCGCCCCTCGCGGTCACCTGTCCCTCGATAGAATTCTTGGTGACTCGGATACTTTTGATATCGTTCGCCTTATGTGTTTTTGTTCTCATATTGGCATCCTTGGTGATATTTAGCGCCCTCTGATTATTTTGCGTATTTGATGGTGCTACATAGCCTTCCCGGTTTGGTGCCTTTTGATAATTACTTATGGCAAAAAAAGAATGATGGCCTTGTGGTTGAAAGATTTTAGACAGAAGTGTGCACTAAGTACTTGAGGTCATGGTGTGCTCTACCTCCATGGAGCCACATAACTGGGATGCTTAGTTGCACTTGGGCATTCTTAGTGAGTGATTGTACTGTATTGTGCATCTCACTGGCATCTTGCCGTGTTTTATTACAGTGGTGTTGGTGGTATTATATTGTTCATATGGCACCACCAAATTAATAAACAAAGAAACCATTTCTTAGGTTTCTTTAAAGGAAGAAAAGGAAGCAGGCCACCAAAGTCAGGAAATAAGTTAATTGTTGGGTGTAGCCTACCTTGGTTACCTACCTTGAGGGGCTTCCGGGGCTTAGCGTCCCCGCGGCCCGGTCGTCGACCAGGCCTCCTGCCTAGCCAAGTTGACATGAGGAAGTATTGTACACAGTTCCGAAGGGGAAACACTGATGACACCCTATCACAGAAACATCGGTCTGGTCATTTGAGGAAGACCTCTTCAAGGTCTACCCTTGCTGTAACATGAAGGGTACTCTCCATGAACATTTTAGATCATTCATAGACCTTGAAGATATCTTTATAGGACAACCGGACCAATGTTTCTGTGATGGCATGTCACCAGTGTTTTCTCATGATAATTTTAGGTTAGTTTCAAATTTAAAAAAAGTCACCGAATCTAGGCTAATATTCAGAACAGTTTTTATAAGAATCAATTTTAATTATATTGATCATTTACTCTTTCCACTTGCACACATCAAATTATTTACCACAATACTCTATTTTCTGATTTATTAAACAAAGTAGCAACATTTGTGGAAGATAGTAACTAATCATGGTAACATCACATGTTTGGCACTTTTGTTGCCATTCCAAGCAATGGATTATTTACATTAACTCTAATATAAGTGCTATAATACTAGTATTGTAAGACACTTCACAGGTCAATTTAATCATCTCCCAGAATCTAGTGATCCAATTGTTAATTGCTCTCTGACTTTAAAAAGTCAAGATATTTTTTGTGCAAATTTCACTAATATAATTTTGACCTTGTCTTTCACATCCACGAAGAGGGAGGCAAAACATTTGATCATAAAAAAATAGAGAGGATTTGGGTAAAAGCAAAAACAATATAAAAAGCTTGTGCTTAAATAATGTACAACAGTGTTCTGACACATGCATGCATCCACACAAATTTTATATTAAATAATGTATTCAGATAATGCATTTGGTGTTAAATGAGGGGCCAGATAGAATATCACAGCCTTTTCATAAACAGTACAGGTAATTAAATTATATGAAAAGTTGTAATACTTATTCTGGCTCTTCTGCAGTTGAATATTTTGTAGCTTGAAACTGCATAGTATGAAGGCATTCTATGATTCATCTCTTAGGGAATATTGGTAATAATAATTATTTAATGCCAATGTTGTAATAAATGTAAAATGTCTTCTTTCTATAGGATGATGATGATAAAGGTTTTGAGAAATGCTATGAACAGTGTCTACGATGCAGTAATGGTTTCATCGACTCGTTGAAGTAGCCTTTGGCAAGCTGCCAGAGTAACTAATTTTCATGGCAACTACACGCTGTCTTAATTATATTGTATCTTAATTGTTATTTGTTTTTACCTGTTTTTAAACTTAAATTAATTAGTATTTTTATACTGTATTACAATATTTAAAAATTAATTGTTATGTTTTAATGTTCATTCTGCTTAGAATTATAACTGGGACTAAATAATGTCAATATAATTCCAGTGTAATTCAATATATATCCCTAGTATTATTTGTGGCAACTCTGTGTATACTTTTGTTGAATAAAATTATATTTGACATAGAACCTGTGTGTATTCCTCTGCATAGAAGTAAGAGCTTTTGTTTGAAGGTGTTAGATACTTTTCATGCCATACATATATATACAGTCTTGGAAAACTCCTAGAGGCATTTTAACTCTTGAAATTAAATCAAATATATAGATGTTAGTTAAAATGATAAGTTAGACAAGAAAATTCAAGGGAGAAAAGAGCTTTCGTCAGAAAAAATGGGAGGAGGATATAGGATAGTGCAAGGATGATATACAGCTAACCTATGCACAAAGCGGCCAAAGAGAAAAATATTAGAAGCAGTTAACGAAATGACTGAACAATAACCGGGATCTGTAAAATCTCGTCCTAAATCTTTCAACAAAGAGCCATCACAGATTGCATTACGTATAAACCCAGACACTCAAACAAAGCATGAACCTGGACAGAGAATGTGGCTCCCCAACTGGAATCACAGATATTAACACCAAGTAAAATACCTAGCACTTCCACAAATATGATAACATCTTTTCTATTTGCCAATATACAAGGTATTAAAACTCCCAAAACAAAGTTCACGTTATAACTGGTCTTCTAAATGAGGTAACTGCAATGTTTGCAGCGTTAACTGAAACTTATACAAAAGACCTGTACGACAAATATGGATTCCAGAATTCTATCTTTTCAGATAAGGTAGGAAAGAGGCTACTGGAGTCAATCAAAAATCATCAGTCATCAAAGACACCCTCATCTACACAACTGCTAAACACCACAAACAATATGGTGGAAATGCTGATAATCAAAATAGAAATTCTAATTGTGGTGATAGTCTTTGTATATAAATCACCAGATGCAAATCCGCAGTTTAAAGACCAAATTATGAAAATAGAATACTGCTTAGAAAAACTCACAAATTTTGTCCCAAACATCATCATATCATGTTGGTGACTTCAACTTACGGCACCTAAATTGGAAAAATGTGGCAAATAAAGTTATACCAGAGAGAATACCAGGAAGCAGTTTAAATGAACAGTTGACACATAGTTGCAGAGATGTGACAGATTTGCAGTAAATCAGCAAATAGTAGAACCAAGTAGAAAAGAAAACACTCTAGATCTTATTTTTACAAACGATGATGACAAGAATTAGGGACATAATGACAAGAACCATACATTACCATAAAATTGCTCTTTAACTGATAAGAAATGTATCAATATTATCAGTTAAAGGGCGATTGATCAGTTAAAAGGCGATTTGAGTAGGATCATTGATACACATTTATCCACTAATCCCTAAATCTCATTAAAGACATTGACCCTCACCTCACTTCTTTCCTGTCTATATATTCAATCTACTGATCTGTAAATCCATCCTTCTGAAGATGTATTATTAAATATGAAAGTACTTAAGAAAATTCCTGTCTTAATCATTCCTTCGTGATCTGTCTCATATATATATATATATATATATATATATATATATATATATATATATATATATATATATGTCGTACCTAGTAGCCAGAACGCACTTCTCAGCCTACTATGCAAGGCCCGATTTGCCTAATAAGCCAAGTTTTCATGAATTAATTGTTTTTCGACTACCTAACCTACCTAACCTAACCTAACCTAGCTTTTTCGGCTACCTAACCTAACCTAACCCATAAAGATAGGTTAGGTTAGGTTAGGTTAGGTAGGGTTGGTTAGGTTCGGTCATATATCTACGTTAATTTTAACTCCAATAAAAAAAAATTGACCTCATACATAATGAAATGGGTAGCTTTATCATTTCATAAGAAAAAAATTTGAGAAAATATATTAATTCGGGAAAACTTGGCTTATTAGGCAAATCGGGCCCTGAATTGTAGGCTGAGAAGTGCGTTCTGGCTACTAGGTACGACATATATATATATATATATATATATATATATATATATATATATATATATATGTCGTACCTAATAGCCAGAACGCACTTCTCAGCCTACTATTCAAGGCCCGATTTGCCTAATAAGCCAAGTTTTCATGAATTAATGTTTTTTCGTCTACCTAACCTACCTAACCTAACCTAACCTAGCTTTTTTTGGCTACCTAACCTAACCTTACCTATAAATATAGGTTAGGTTAGGTTAGGTAGGGTTGGTTAGGTTCGGTCATATATCTACGTTAATTTTAACTCCAATAAAAAAAATTGACCTCATACATAATGAAATAGGTAGCTTTATCATTTCATAAGAAAAAAATTAGAAAAAATATATTAATTCAGGAAAACTTGGCTTATAAGGCAAATCGGGCCTTGAATAGTAGGCCAAAAAGTGAGTTCTGGCTACTAGGTACGACATATATATATATATTATATTATATATATATATATATATGTCGTACCTAGTAGCCAGAACGCACTTCTCAGCCTACTATGCAAGGCCCAATTTGCCTAATAAGCCAAGTTTTCATGAATTAATTGTTTTTCGACTACCTAACCTACCTAACCTAACCTAACCTAACTTTTTCGGCTACCTAACCTAACCTAACCTATAGAGATAGGTTAGGTTAGGTTAGGTAGGGTTGGTTAGGTTCGGTCAAATATATACGTTAATTTTAACTCCAATAAAAAGAAATTGACCTCATACATAATGAAATGGGTAGCTTTATCATTTCATAATAAAAAAATTAGAGAAAATATATGAATTCAAGAAAACTTGGCTTATTAGGCAAATCGGGCCTTGCATAGTAGGCTGAGAAGTGCGTTCTGGCTACTAGGTACGACATATATATATATATATATATATATATATATGTCGTACCTAGTAGCCAGAACGCACTTCTCAGCCTACTATTCAAGGCCCGATTTGCCTACTAAGCCAAGTTTTCATGAATTAATGTTTTTTCGACTACCTAACCTACCTAACCTAACCTAACCTAACTTTTTCTGCTACCTAACCGAACCTAACCTATAAAGATAGGTTAGGTTAGGTTAGGTAGGGTTGGTTAGGTTCGGTCATATATCTACGTTAATTTCAACTTCAATAAACAAAAATTGACCTCATACATAATGAAATTGGTAGCTTTATCATTTCAGAAGAAAAAAATTAGAGAAAATATATTAATTCATAAAAAATTGGCTTATTAGGCAAATCGGGCCTTGCATAGTAGGCCAAGAAGTGCGTTCTGGCTACTAGGTACGACATATATATATATATGTCGTACCTAATAGCCAGAACACACTTCTCAGCCTACTATGCAAGGCCCGATTTGCCTAATAATCCAAGTTTTCCTGAATTAATATATTTTTTCTAATTTTTTTCTTATGAAATGATAAAGCTACCCATTTCATTATGTATGAGGTCAATTTTTTTTTATTGGAGTTAAAATTAACGTAGATATATGACCGAACCTAACCAACCCTACCTAACCTAACCTAACCTATCTCTATCGGTTAGGTTAGGTTAGGTAGCAGAAAAAGTTAGGTTAGGTTAGGTAAGTTAGGTAGTCAAAAAAACATTAATTCATGAAAACTTGGCTTATTAGGCAAATATGGCCATGCATAGTTGGCTGAAAAGTGCGTTCTGGCTATTAGGTACGACATATATATATATATATATATATATATGTCGTACCTAGTAGCCAGAACTCACTTCTCAGCCTACTATTCATGGCCCGATTTGCCTAATAAGCCAAGTTTTCCTGAAATAATATATTTACTATAATTTTTTTCTTATGAAATGATAAAGCCACCCTTTTCTCTATGTATGAGGTCAATTTTTTTTTATTGGAGTTAAAATTAACGTAGATATATGACCGAACCTAACCAACCCTACCTAACCTAACCTAACCTATATTTATAGGTAAGGTTAGGTTAGGTAGCCAAAAAAAGCTAGGTTAGGTTAGGTTAGGTAGGTTAGGTAGACGAAAAAACATTAATTCATGAAAACTTGGCTTATTAGGCAAATCGGGCCTTGAATAGTAGGCTGAGAAGTGCGTTCTGGCTATTAGGTACGACATATATATATATATATATATATATATATATATATATATATATATAATATTATATATATATGTCGTACCTAGTAGCCAGAACGCACTTCTCAGCCTACTATGCAAGGCTCGATTTGCCTAATAAGCCAAGTTTTCATGAATTAATTGTTTTTCGACTACCTAACCTACCTAACCTAACCTAACCTAACTTTTTCGGCAACCTAACCTAACCTAACCTTTAAAGATAGATTAGGTTAGGTTAGGTAGGGTTGGTTAGGTTCGGTCATATATCTACGTTAATTTTAACTCCAATAAAAAAAAATTGACCTCATACATAATGAAATGGGTAGCTTTATCATTTCATAAGAAAAAAATTAGAGAAAATATATTAATTCAGGGAAACTTGGCTTATTAGGCAAATCGGGCCTTGCATAGTAGGCTGAGAAGTGCGTTCTGGCTACTAGGTACTACATATATATATATATATATATATATATATAATATATATATATATATATATATATATATATATATATATATATATATATATATATATATATATAAATATATATATATATATATATACAGTATATATCAGTAAATAGTAAATACAGTAAACACAGTAAATACTGAGCTAAATAAAGTCCATCTTTGGCTAACTGCCAACAAACTCACCCTTAACATTGAGAAAACTTTCTATATTCTGTTTGGCAATAAATCCTCTAATCAAATAAATCTCAAAATAAACAATACCCAAATTTGTAACAAATTAGATGGCAAATTCCTTGGCATTCTCATTGACCACAAGCTGAATTTCCAGGGACACATTCTAAATATATCAAAAAAAGTTTCAAAAACTGTTGGCATTCTTTTTAAGATCAGATATTATGTACCCCGCCCTGCCCTGGTGACTCTCTATTACTGTACTCCCTTATCTATCCATATCTCAACTATGGTATTTGTGCTTGGGGCTCTACTACCCAAAATCATTTATGTCCTCTAATTACTCAACACAAAGCTGCTATTAGGACAATATCCAACTCTGGCCCCAGACATCACTCGGTATCCCTACTCAAATCTCTGAATATGTTAGACATTAAGTCACTGCACATTCTCTCATGTGTATTATACATATATAAAACGCTAAACTGTAATACCAATCCTGACCTCAAAAGCTTCATAGAAGGTTGTAACAGAACCCATGAGCACCACACCAGAAATAAATACAGTTTTGATATTCCTAGAGTACGACTTAATCAAACTAGAAATGTTCTACAAATCAAGGGACCCAGATTGTGGAATGACCTTCCCAACCATGTTAAAGACTGTACCTCTCTCAACCAGTTTAAGATAAAAACGAAGCTATACCTAATAAATTCCCTGTAACCTACCTTACCCCTCTATTGTCAACCAATGTCTGTTTTTTTTAAAGAGCGCTGTTTGTCGACAGAATTGTATTTGTGCTGCTTTTTCAGCTATGTTTTCATTTCATGTTTTCATTTTACTCTTTATGCTCAATTAGTATTAAGCTTTAGTCATTTAAGTTTTTCATGCCCGAAACGCTTTGCATAATAGTGGCTTTAGGCATTGTATGTACTAGCTCTATCCATAAGCCCACCAATCTTTGTAAAAATTTCTGTATGTATGTACCTTACCTAAATAAACATTTATTTATTACTTATTTTATTATATATATATGTATGTATATATATATATATATATATATATGTATATATATATATATATATATATATATATATATATATATATATATATATATGTATATATATATATATATATATATATATATATATATATATATATATATATATATATATATATATATATATATATATATATATTAGTATATTTTGGTAGCAGTCTTTCCTGTAGACATATATTATTAAATATGACCGAAAAAATAAGATTAATAATTCTAACACGAATTTTCTCAATCTTTCGTACATTACGCTTCACTGTTGGAGGTAAATCAAAAATCAATTCTCCAAAATTCATTTTTAATATAAAAAAAAAGAAATAAAAATGAATTTTGGAGAATTGATTTTTGATTTACCTCCAACAGTGAAGCGTAATGTACGAAAGATTGAGAAAATTCGTGTTAGAATTATTAATCTTATTTTTTCGGTCATATTTAATAATATATATATATATATATATATATATATATATATATATATATATATATATATATATATATATATATATATATTATTAAATATGACCGAAAAAGTAAGATTAATAATTCTAACACGAATTTTCTCGATCTTTCGTACGTTTCTTTTCACTGTTGGTGGTAATTCAAAAATCAATTCTCCAAAATTCATTTTTATTTCTAGTCTGACGCGACACTTGAGCGCGTTTCGTAAAACTTATTACATTTTCAAAGACTTTAGCTTACACATACACAACTGAATAGAACTTACACATCTTCGATTTGTTTATATCTACATTTGAGTGAGGTGGATGGGGTGAGGTGGTATTAATAGGGTATTAAATTCCTAAACACAAGACAGAACACGAAACAATGGGTATTTGAATGGAAGTGATTTGTAGAAAGCCTATTGGTCCATATTTCTTGATGCTTCTGTATTGGAGCGGAGTCTTGAGGTGGGCAGAATATAGTTGTGCATTAATTGGCTGTTGATTGCTGGTGTTGACTTCTTGATGTGTAGAGCCTCGCAGACGTCAAGCCGCTTGCTATCGCTGTATCTATCGATGATTTCTGTGTTGTTTACTAGGATTTCTCTGGCGATGGTTTGGTTGTGGGAAGAGATTATATGTTCCATAATGGAGCCCTGTTGCTTATGCATTGTTAAACGCCTAGAAAGAGATGTTGTCTTGCCTATATACTGGGTTTTTTGGAGCTTACAGTCCCCAAGAGGGCATTTGAAGGCATAGACGACGTTGGTCTCTTTTAAAGCCTTCTGCTTTGTGTCTGGAGAGTTTTTCATGAGTAGGTTGGCCGTTTTTCTGGTTTTATAGTAAATCGTCAGTTGTATCCTCTGATTTTTGTCTGTAGGGATAACGTTTCTATTAACAATATCTTTTAGGACCCTTTCCTCGGTTTTATGAGCTGTGGAAAAGAAGCTCCTGTAAAATAGTCTAATAGGGGGTATAGGTGTTGTGTTAGTTGTCTCTTCAGAGGTTGCATGGTGTTTCACTTTCCTTCTTATGATGTCTTCGACGAAGCCATTGGAGAAGCCGTTGTTGACTAGGACCTGCCTTACCCTACAGAGTTCTTCGTCGACTTGCTTCCATTCTGAGCTGTGGCTGAGAGCACGGTCGACATAAGCGTTAACAACACTCACTCCTTATGTCCCTTGCGCCTTCAGCCTGAAGTGTCCAAAGGTATTTGTTGACTTACTGCGGGGCACACGGGCCACAGGGATAAGAGCCTCGTTGGACGTAGAATCACTGTTTACCAACGTACCTGTGGACGAGACAATCGGGATGATAGCCGACAGTGTGTATCGTGATCCGGCCTGCACTCCTCTTGACATACCAGAAAAAGTTCTAAGGAAACTACTCCAAGCTTGTACTAAAGAGGCACCCTTCTTGAGCCCGGATGGGCACATGTATAAGCAAGTAGATGGGGTCACCATGGGTTCTCCCCTAGGTGTCCTGTTTGCAAACTTCTACATGGGTACCATCCAGCAAAAAGTCTTAGTCGAAATGAACTTGAAACCGGCCATATACTGCAGGTATGTTGACGACATTTTTACACAGGTACCTGATGTCAGACATCTGCAGGAGCTGAAGGAGACATTTGAGCAGAGTTCCGTGCTGCGTTTCACTTACGAGATGAAAAAGGATGGGAAGCTGCCCTTTCTAGATGTAACAGTCATGGAAAAGAGCGGAGGTTTCCACACTGCAGTCTACACTAAGGAAACGAACATAGGAATGTGCCTAAATGCCAACAGCGACTGCCCAGACAGGTACAAGAGGAGTGTTGTTAACGCTTATGTCGACCGTGCTTTCAGCCACAGCTCAGAATGGAAGCAAGTCGACGAAGAACTCTGTAGGGTAAGGCAGGTCCTAGTCAACAACGGCTTCTCCAATGGTTTCGTCGAAGACATCATAAGAAGGAAAGTGAAACGCCATGCATCCTCTGAAGAGACAACTAACACAACACCTATACCCCCTATTAGACTATTTTACAGGAACTTCTTTTCCACAGCTCATAAAACGGAGGAAAGGGCCCTGAAAGATATTGTTAATAGAAACGTTATCCCTACAGACAAAAATCAGAGGATACAACTGACGATTTACTATAAAACCAGAAAAACGGCCAGCCTACTCATGAGAAACTCTCCAGACACAAAGCAGAACGCTTTAAAAGAGACCAACGTCGTCTATGCCTTCAAATGCCCTCTTGGGGACTGTAAGCTCCAAAAAACCCAGTATATAGGCAAGACAACAACATCTCTTTCTAGGCGTTTAACGATGCATAAGCAACAGGGCTCCATTAAGGAACATATAATCTCTTCCCACAACCAAACCATCGCCAGAGAAATCCTAGTAAACAACACAGAAATTATCGATAGATACAGCGATAGCAGGCGGCTTGACGTCTGCGAGGCTCTACACATCAAGAAGTCAACACCAGCAATCAACAGCCAATTAATGCACAACTATATTCTACCCACCTCAAGACTCCGCTCCAATATAGAAGCATCAAGAAATATGGACCAATAGGCTTTCTACAAATCACTTCCATTCAAATACCCATTGTTTCGTGTTCTGTCTTGTGTTTAGGAATTTAATACCCTATGAATACCATCTCACCCCATCCACCTCACTCAAATGTAGATATAAACAAATCGAAGATGTGTAAGTTCTATTCAGTTGTGTATGTGTAAGCTAAAGTCTTTGAAAATGTAATAAGTTTTACGAAACGCGCTCAAGTGTCGCGTCAGACTAGAAATAAAAATGAATTTTGGAGAATTGATTTTTGAATTACCACAAACAGTGAAAAGAAACGTACGAAAGATCAAGAAAATTCGTGTTAGAATTATTAATCTTACTTTTCGGTCATATTTAATAATATATGTCTACAGGAAAGACTGCTACCAAAATATACTAATATATATACATACAGTATATATATATATATATATATATATATATATATATATATATATATATATATATATATATATATATATATATATATATATATATATATATATATATATATATATGTCGTACCTAGTAGCCAGAACGCACTTCTCAGCCAATTATGCAAGGCCCGATTTGCCTAATAAGCCAAGTTTTCATGAATTAATTGTTTTTCGACTACCTAACCTACCTAACCTAACCTAACCTAACTTTTTCTGTTACCTAACCTAACCTAACCTATAAAGTTGGGTTAGGTTAGGTTAGGTAGGGTTGGTTAGGTTCGGTCATATATCTACGTTAATTTTAACTCCAATAAAAAAAAATTGACCTCAAACAATGAAATGGGTAGCTTTATCATTTCATAAGAAAAAAATTTGAGAAAATATATTAATTCAGGAAAACTTGGCTTATTAGGCAAATCGGGCCTTCCATAGTAGGCTGAGATGTGCGTTCTGGCTACTAGGTACGACATATATATATATATATATATATATATATATATATATATATATATATATATATATATATATATATATATAATTAATATAAATTGAAATGTTCGTTTGTTCAAAATGGCTAATCTCCAAAAGTTCTTCACTGATTGCATTGAAATTTTCAAACAAAGTTCCATTCGCATCCGAGCGGGTTTTGTATACATGCTATATAGATGTTACGTCTGTGATGCAGAAAAACATGCTTTTTCTGACCAGGGGGAGAAAGATACTGGCAGTATGGGGCGTTAAAGTTTATTGAAGATTAAATTCTGCAGAACATGTAAATATATAAAGTTCACATAAAGTAAGTAATTATATAAAGTTTATATTAAACACGGTTTATATTATAGACTTAAAGTTGATATTATATAAAACTTAATATTGAACATGTAAATATACAAAGTTTCAAATATAATTTAAGGAATATATAACGTTTATATTAAAATATATAAAGTAAATATATAAAGTAAATATATAAAATAAGAATTAACAGTAACAATTCCAAGGACTAGATTTAACTTAAAAGGTACACCCGTAGTAAGTATGAGACCTTAGCCTATAGTGACATGGAAACTAATTCTGCAGAAACCTAAAGGTTAACTGGTACTAGAATTAAGGCCGAGTGCAAATGTGTAGTAATTATATAACACTAGGATATAACAGGCAGGACACAAAGAATAACTAATAAGTGAGAGACCACATAACACGTAATGTACCCGGCCAAGAGGCCGTAAAAGACCTAATGGATAAGGAGAAGGGGGTGTGACTACAAGTAGGGCTTACTAGCACCTAGACTGGGCAAAGTATTAGCTGCGGACAGCGGGACACTTGGGGACCGGCGCTGCACCCCCCTTCCCACATGCAGTGGGGAGACAATCGGGACAACTGTGCAAAGCATGACGGGGGTACAAAAGCAGCCGCTTGCAAAAGGGGGGGAGGGTGGGGTTTTGCGAGGGCAGCGGCGAGGGCAGGCGGAGTGAGGCGGAGCCCTGTTGTGCGCCCGTATTTATACGGCCCCAAACTGCCCGCGCAACGCCGCGGGACGCGCTGCGCAATTGTTTCTTTCTCCCCCGCCAGAAACATCCCCGCTTGTGTTGCAAGCAGTGACCATTTTCTGACCAGGGGGAGAAAGATACTGGCAGTATGGGGCGTTAAAGTTTATTGAAGATTAAATTCTGCAGAACATGTAAATATATAAAGTTCACATAAAGTAAGTAATTATATAAAGTTTATATTAAACACGGTTTATATTATAGACTTAAAGTTGATATTATATAAAACTTAATATTGAACATGTAAATATACAAAGTTTCAAATATAATTTAAGGAATATATAACGTTTATATTAAAATATATAAAGTAAATATATAAAGTAAATATATAAAATAAGAATTAACAGTAACAATTCCAAGGACTAGATTTAACTTAAAAGGTACACCCGTAGTAAGTATGAGACCTTAGCCTATAGTGACATGGAAACTAATTCTGCAGAAACCTAAAGGTTAACTGGTACTAGAATTAAGGCCGAGTGCAAATGTGTAGTAATTATATAACACTAGGATATAACAGGCAGGACACAAAGAATAACTAATAAGTGAGAGACCACATAACACGTAATGTACCCGGCCAAGAGGCCGTAAAAGACCTAATGGATAAGGAGAAGGGGGTGTGACTACAAGTAGGGCTTACTAGCACCTAGACTGGGCAAAGTATTAGCTGCGGACAGCGGGACACTTGGGGACCGGCGCTGCACCCCCACCGCAGGCCAGCGGCCGGACCCCCCCCCGAAGGGCGAGTGCCAGCTGGCCGCGTGATGCACTCAATGTAGCAGAGCAACAACGTCCCGTCTGACGTAGGATGTGAGCACTACTCTTCCGCCTGCCGTTTGCCATTATTTCTGATGTGGCGAGCCCGTCCCGAGACAGCTGGGTGCGGAGCGTAGTCTTCTGAAGTCAAGCCTAGCGCCGAGAGGGCAGCGCGTAGGATCCTGGAGAAATCTCGCCTGGTGACAGGAGCGCTTGTAGGATCTGTGCTTGTAGGATCCGAAGAGTGTTGATTCCTGACCGTGTAAGCGATACCTGGTCCAGTCGGAGCGTGCGTCGATTTTTTGTCGCGTAGCTCACCTCCCCCGGGCTGAAAGATATAAGGCAGTAAGGGTGGGCAGAAGCGGCGTGCAGTGTTATCGTGACAGGCAAGAGCACAGACGAGAGGGAAACCCTAGCTGAATCAATACGGAGACGAAAAAACGGGGGAGGGAGCCCGGCAGCAGGAATTAAGAGAAACCTTAATTAACAATCCTGGATGAATAAAGAGCATCCGAATAATTATACTGTAGCAATGAAGGGGGGCTAACAAATCTAAGAATCTTCCAGCAAACGGAAGGGGGAAGTACCTTTGCTAAGAGCAAAGGTGGGAGAAACCCGGAGAACAGCAAGGAGGCACAAAGCAACTATAACAGGGTAAGACGAAACACTATAAATCTTGAATATAAACAATACATATACCAAGAAAGGGTATAACAACTAAGCAACATATACATAAACAATAAAATGGAATAAGAACCAATTCTTAAAGCCAAATCTATAACATGCTTGTGTCCTAATCGGATGTAGAATGTGAGCGGGGAACATTACCCTTGGTCTCTATCCCATCTCTGCCTCCAGACGGGTGATTGGGCTGGGTAGAAGCCAAGGAGTCTGCCTGAGTGGCCGCTGAGTGTAGTCTTGTGTTGTCAATGAGCGTCTGCGAGCCGCAGCTAGTACGCCGTGAACTTCGGCAACATCTTTAGAACAGGAGCAAAGTGAAATTGACGGCAGGGAGCTGCCATTCAGTAACTGTAATAAGGATAATAATAAGAATACAATGTCGTAAATAATCGTACAATGAAGAATACAATGTAATATCGTAAATAACAGATGACGGCAAGTGCCGCAGAATGGAAGAAATTAAGAAAGCAACGCCAAACCATAATAACAATTTATATTTTAATAAAATAATACTGGAATGACAGTAACGGTACGGAGTAATATTAATACTGCCATATAGCCCAGCAAATAAAGAGAAGATAATAGTATTAACGTAGGCCCTGGGCGGCTGCATCCCGGCACCGCTGCGTGCGTTGATGGTGATCAGAGGAATATCCGGCTCGCGTTCTCTTCCTCGCCGCAGTAGGGTGTGATAGGGGGGGGGGGGGGTTCCGGCTTGTCGTGGCTGCGAATAAAGGGAACAGAAGAAACCGGCATTGAGCGCCAAGCGGGCAGAGCGCAGTGGAAGGAATAGCGGTTGGAGGTAAGGGGCCCCTAACCTAATGAATAGACGAGGTAAAATTAAATAGAATACTATTACGTAGTAGGAAACAACAATGGCGAAGGAACAAGAAGAGTAAAATAGCCCAGAAGGCCGGATGGCCAAAGAACGTTAGCGACCTATGGCCAACAGCATGCTGGCTGCGCTGGCCAACCACAAGCTGGCCGACGTCATGCTAACTGACTGGCTTGAGCTTGCCGAAAGGAAGGCCGAATGGCCAGTTTTTTGCATGACACCGTGCGCGAGGCCATGCTAAACTTCTCGGTAGCATCCAAATGTAACTTAATGTACTGTCGATACGATGAAGAATGGGTGGTCAGATATAATGCACAAAATTCAGAATAGAATATATAATGAGGGAAACGAGTGTAATAGGACGAAATAACCGGAGGAGAAAAAAAAAATTGTGGGGGGGGGGGGCCACCCGAATGCACTGCAATTAGCGTACCTTAGCTGAAAATAACTTAAAGGCACAGAGGCAAAGCAATAGATTAATACAAATCCTAATTGATAGTCCCTTAATAACAAATTGAACGTGAAACTTAAACAAAGAGTAAATTGCGGGAGAAAAATTTTTCCGTAATAAATACAAATCAAATTGCGAGTCCAACAATAACAAAATTAACAGACACGCAGACGTAGGAGGAACCGATAAGCCGCGGCTCGCGCACCGCTAGCCATACCTAAACATACCTAGACAGGAAGGGGAGAAGCATAAAGGTAGCCCAGCGAAAGACTAGTAATTAGTAACTCTGCAAATAGCACATCCTGGCTGACTTCTTAATAATTTACTTAGTAACTCTGCAAATAGCACGTCCTGGCTGACTTTACTTAATAATTTACTTAGTAACTCTGCAAATAGCTCATCCTGGCTGACTTTACTTAATAATTTAATTAGTAACTCTGCAAATAGCACATCCTGGCTGACTTTACGTAATGACGTAAGGCAAGGAAAATGAACAAACATACTGAACACAGCAACGCAAAATTAAACATGCGACATGAGCAAAGCATCAACTGTCGGAGTAAACTAAGGTAGGCTGTTTGGGAAAAGGAATCCGTGGTAATCTGAAAGCAGGAGGCATGTTAGTGCTGAAATGTAGAACGTAATTAAGAGGAAGGGCAAGGCATGTCGCGAGATGTCTGCCAACAAAATAAGAAACCTTCCATATAAGCGTATAAAATCTTAATTTACATTGTCTTAGGAAGGCAAAGAACGGGATATCATTAAATATACGACGTTCCCGACGACGCTTCGACGCCGCCATCTGCTGGAGTGTACCGTGCCCCAGGCAACGTGGGGGCCACCCCCCTGTCCAGGTCACCTGAATAGGGCAAGTCATGGCACGTGAAGTCTGCAGGTACAAAATAAGGGTATACAATCGGCGTGCATATATAACCATTTTTACATTAAGCGAACGGAGGGAAAGCATAACAAATATAACCTGATAAGTAGCGTGAATAAACTGCAAGAGCCAGGCGTAAATACTGTAACCACTGAGGAAACTAAACTGCAAAGCTAAGCATAAAGTACTGTAACTACCGATGAAACTAGGCAAAAATGCAGGGCCAGGAGACGTGAAGCTAAAATAAGGGCCCGCGAATACTGCAAATAGCACATCCTGTCTGACTTTACTTAATAATTCTTAGGAACTCTGCAAATAGCACATCCTGGCTGACTTTACTTAATAATTTACTTAGTAACTCTGCAACTAGCACTGCCTGTCTGACTTTACTTAATAAATTACTTGGTAACTCTGCAAATAGCACATCTTGGCTGTCTTTACTTGATGACGTAAGGCAGGGTAAAAGTGGGCAGCATACTGGACACAGCAACGCAAAAATAAACATGCGACATGAGCAACGCATCAACTGTCGGAGTAAATTAAGGAGGCTGATTGGGAAAGAAAGTCCGAGGTAACCTGAAACAGGAGGCATGTTAGCGCCGAGATGTAGAACATAATTATGAATAGGGCAAGGCATGGCACGTGGTATCTGCAAGTACAAAATAAGGGTATACAATCGGCGTGGATATATAGCCATATTACATTAAGGTAACGGAGGAGATACATAACATAAATATAACCAAATAAGCGACGTGAATAACTGCAAGAGCCAAACGAAAGTACTGTAACTACTGAGGAAACTAGGCAAACTGTGCTATTATAACATAATTACAATTAATACAATTATAACATAAATAATTATAAATTGCAAAACAAAGTATGCTCGAAATAAAGCTGGACTATAATTCGTTAGAGAAACGGGATTAACACTTGTAAGTTTCCACAGTCGGTGGCTGTGGAAACGTTCCGGGCTACACCGGCAGATGAAACGTCTGGATAAACCAGCGGCCTGGGGGGGGGGGGGGGCCCACTGTGACTTCCGGGCTACCAGGCAGACAACACGTCTGGATAAACCAGCGGCCTGAAAGACCACATTTATATGGCCAATGTAAATAAGATACCTGAATAACATCGCCAGCTTAACTCACCACAGGAAGAACGTCGGCTGGACATGAACCCCCGAGCGCAGACAGCGAAGACGGCAGCGGCTATGCCAACCTTCGTGGCTACATTGGGCAGACAAAACGTCTGGAGAAACCAGCGGCCTGGGGGGCCGCAGTAGATTCCGGGCTACACCGGCAGACAACACGTCTGGATAAACCCGCGGCCAGAAAGGCCGTGTATTTATATGACCAATATAAATATAATACCTGTAGAACATCGTCGGCTTAACTCATCGCAGGAAGGACGTCGGCTTAACTCGTCGCAGGAAGGACGTCGGCTTAACTCGTCGCAGGAAGGACGTCGGCTTAACTCGTCGCAGGAAGGACGTCGGCTTAACTCGTCGCAGGAAGGACGTCGGCTTAACTCATCGCAGGAAGGACGTCGGCTTAACTCATCGCAGGAAGGACGTCGGCTTAACTCATCGCAGGAAGGACGTCGGCTTAACTCATCGCAGGAAGGACGTCGGCTTAACTCATCGCAGGAAGGACGTCGGCTTAACTCATCGCAGGAAGGACGTCGGCTTAACTCATCGCAGGAAGGACGTCGGCTGGGGAGCAGCCCCTGAACGCAGTCAGCTAAGACGGCAGCGGCTGTCAACCTTCCTGGCTACGTTGGGCAGACTAAACGTCTGAATAAACCAGCGGCCTGGGAAGCAGCAGTATCTTCCGGGCTACACTGAGCAGACAATACGTCTGATAACCAGCGGCCTGGGAGGCCGCAGTATATTCCGGGCTACACCGAGCAGACAATACGTCTGATAACCAGCGTCCTGGGAGGCCACATGTCTGGATAAGCCAGCAGCTGGGAGGCTGCAGATTCTTCTGGGCTACACCGGGCAGTCAAAACGACTGTAAAAAACGTTTACTGGTACTGGTAAACGAAACTGGTACTGTCTAGCGTCAGTACTTAATAACTTTGACAAAGTCAAGGAAACAAGTATAAAGGTAAAACAGTAAGTAAAATGACATGCACTTAGGCAATGCATAATTAGTAATAAATTGCTGATGGAGCTAATCAATACGAGTCCGAGATAAACTTAAAGGGAGAGGCATGAGGCCCGAAGACAGCATCTAGGACATCCTAGCTGACTTTACTTAAAGGTGAAGCATAAGTTAAACAATTGTAAACCAGTAAAGTAAAAACATGCAGCAAGGGCAATGTAAAAGCAGGACATTTGCTGAGGAAACTAAACATAAATGCAGGGCCAGAAGAAACTTAAAGCAAGAGGCAAGGGCCCGATCCCGACAACTATCGCATCCTAGCTGACTTTACATAATAACTTAAAGGCAAAGCAGAGGTTAAACAAACGAATATAAAACCAGCAAAGAAACTAGCAGCTTGACACTGCATAAAATTCATTAATAAATTAAGGAAACTTATGGAAAACAAGTCCATAAAACTTAAAGCTAGAGGCCGGAGGCCTGTGAACACAGCAGCTAGCATAACCTAGCTGACTTTACATAATAACTTAAAGGCAATAGCAAAAGTTAAACAAACAAATGTAAAACCAGCTAAAGAAAACATGCAGCTTGACACTGCATAAAATTCATTAATGAAGGAAAGTTATGGAAAAACAAGTCCATGAAACAAAGCTAGGAGCCAGAGGCCTGAGACACTGCAGCTAGCCTAACCTAGCCGACTTTACCTAATAACTTATAGGCAAGCAAAGTTACACAAACCTAAGTGTAAAACCTGCAGCTTGACACTGCATTAAATTCAATAATAAATTAAGGAAACTTATGGAAAACACAAGTCCAAGAAAATTTAAAGCTAGAGGCCGGAGGCCTGAGACACAGCAGCTAGCATAACCTAGCTGACTTTACCTAATAACTTATAGGCAATGACCAAAAGTTAAAACAACCTAAATGTAAAACCAGCTAAAGAAACACGCAGCTTGACACTGCATAAAATTCAATAATAAAATGAGGAAACTTATGGAAACAAATCCAGAAAACGAAGCTAGGGGCCAGAGGCCTGTGACACTGCAGCTAGCCTAACCTAGCTAACTTTACCTACTAACTTAAAGGCAATGACCAGAAGTTAAAACAAACCTAAATTTAAATCCAGCTAAAGAAACATGCAGCTTAACACTGCATAAAATTCCAGTAGTAAATTAAGGAAACTTGTGGGAAAACAGGTCCATGAAAACAAAGCTAGGGGCCAGAGGCCTGTGACACAGCAGCTAGCCTAACCTAGCTGACTTTCCCTAATAACTTAAAGGCAAAAGCTAAAGTTAAATAAAACTAAATGTGCAGCCTGCAAAAGAAACAGGGAGCTTGACACTGCAATAAATTCGTTAATAAGTTAAGGAAACTTATGGAAAAACTAGTCCATTAAACTTAAAGCTGGTGGCCAGAGGCCTGAGACTCGGCAGCTAGCCTAACCTAGCTGACTTTACCTAATAACTTATAGGCAATAAGCAAAAGTTAAAACAGACCTGAATGAAAAGCCTGCAAAAGAAACATGCAGCTTGCCACCATTAAATTCATTAATAAATTAAGGAACTTATGAAAATACAAATCCATGAAAATTAAAGCTAGGGGCGAAAGCAAAGGTAAAATTACAGTAAATATTGTAGCGTGAGGAAACACACCCTGACTAACAGTCAGACTGTAAGGAAGGACATATAAAGAACGTAAATAATAAATAACGGCATAACAGAAGTCGCCCAACAGCATACCTCACGTCGACTGGGTGGGGAGCTTAAGGACAGGGCTGAGCAGGTGGGGAAGGAGAGGGTAGGGGTGGACAGGCCTCCTCCCGAGTGTGTTTCAAATAACAGCCACCTACTGGAGAAAAACCCAGTGCCCCATAACACCGAGGGTCACCTTCCCCTCTAGGACCACTGCACCTGCATTTGGTCACCAACGCTGAACCAACAGGCGTGCTTCAGGGCGCGCGCGCCAACAAAGAGACAAACACTGGTCTGACGCGCCAACACAAACACTGGTCCCGCGCGCCAACAAAACACAAAAACTACCTTAAATGTTGAGAAGGGCAGTACGCCCCTAACGGGTCGCTCCGAGTCGTTGTCGCGAGGAACTGTTGTAGGGTCCATGCTGTGAGAACAGTTGAGCGGGCTAAACTTCTGTGTTTACGACTCGCTGAGCAGCAGTGAGTTTTGCGAGGGCAGCGGCGAGGGCAGGCGGAGTGAGGCGGAGCCCTGTTGTGCGCCCGTATTTATACGGCCCCAAACTGCCCGCGCAACGCCGCGGGACGCGCTGCGCAATTGTTTCTTTCTCCCCCGCCAGAAACATCCCCGCTTGTGTTGCAAGCAGTGACCATTTCTGGGGGGAGTTCCGTTGGCTCCCCAGAGCTTTACCAGGCTGATATGCTAATGTCAGACTTTGGCATCAGTCATGCGTATGGAGTTCTAAGGCCTACCGGGGACCACGGCCAGAACCTGGCCCCCTCAGAGAGGCAAGGGGAGCAATGGCCTATAGAAACCCCCGTGTGGTTGGAAGCATTCTATGTCTGCCATCGACCGGATCAAGCATCCAGAAAGGTAAGCATTCCAAAACAAACCCCTATTCTGGTTAAAATTGCTACCTAAAGCCAAACTAGTGGATAGAACTCCCCAACAGAAAACAAGCAAATTAGTATGACGTCACCGCATCGCTGTCTGCGCAGCTCCCAGACCTCCCACGCCGGCTATCCACCCATCAGTTCTTCGGCTAATGCTATAGGCACCGGTTATGTGCTCTGGCTCCAGTAGTTGTTTCAGCACTGTACCTAGAGTGTGGTGTCTGTCTTCTAGGTGGTGCGTGAGCTGGGAGTGAGTCTCCAGTACTCGGGCTGCATGCGCCTAGGGTTCCCTTCCCTAGGTGCCCTGTAAGTACTGCCCTTGGGGCTTGGGGCCACCTTCCACAAGTTCCTTGAGTCCTGCCCCTGCTAGGCCGTTTACTGCTTGGTTTTCGGCCGCTCTTTGTGTGCTCGGGTGTTCTGTCTCCCTTGTTCTTAGGGTAAGGGGCGGTTTTGCACTGGTGGGGCGCAGGGTACTGTGCAGCTTGTCTTTACCAACCATGGCGGCCGGCTCTGTTCCGCTTGGGTGCGCTGTCCTCTTGCGGGGTTTTCTTTTTCTTTTTGTTTATCTACCTGGTGGGGGGGGGGGTCTGCCTTCGTTCTTACCCCTTGTGTTCCTTGTTTTCTGAGTATTTTATGGTGGTACCCCCTGCTAGATCCCCGTGAGTGTACACGTCCCTGGGGTTCAGCTCTTAGAAAGTTGTTTGGTAGCTTTGGGCGCCGGTTAGCAGTACCCTGCCTGGGATTACCTGAGCGCGAGTCCTCTTATAGTAAATGCTCGGGACCCTGGGAAACCCCTGGGGACGCACGGGTCCGATGGATGTGACCCCAGAGTCCCCCCTCGCTTCCAGCGAGTTTGAGGGTTGCTCTCACCCCTTGCCTCTGGGTTACTCTCTGTTTTGCCTCCGTCTGCTGCCTGTGGGGTTGGTGACACCTTCGACCCCGGAGTACTGCGAGTTTTGTTGCTCGTTGTGGCTCGGTTACCCAGTTGTGCTGACTAAGCGGGTGCGGGCAGCAGGGGCGTTGTACTTTGAGCCTTGGTGGTGGCAACGCTCTAGTTGTTTGCTCCCCGGGAGCCCCAGGGCTGCCCCATTTTGGTTCGTGTTGGGACTTGGGGGTGTTGGTGGCTTCGGTTCCTTCCATGCCCCCTTGTCTTTCCCCTGGATCCCCCCTTCCTGCCTGCATCCGGGTTCCTTACCGTCTGTGGGATCGGGGCGGGGTTTGATGGTGTTGAGACTCGGGCAGTCTCGGGGAATTCCCCTTCCGGGGTAGTGGCGGGGGCATTTGATCCTGTTCCTCCAGCCGTGGTGTAAGAGTCTGCCAGTGGGCTCCCTTCCTTAGTGTTTTCCCGGCTGCCCCGGTTTTCTGGTATGGCCGGGGCTTTGGGGGGACGGCTCAGCCCCGGGGCCTGTCGTATAGGTTCCCGGGGCTGGGGAGGGGTTGCCTTGGGGGGCCTTGGCCCCGTAGGACCCCGTGGGGGTTTTTCTTCCCCTCTAGGCGGGGCTTGTGGTTCCGTGGAGTGGGGTCTTTCTTCCCCACTCGCCGTACGTGTTGTTGGGCGTCGGCCCCTCCCCGGGCTCGGTTCCTTGGCCTTTGAGTCGGTTAGTTCCGTCCTGTGGGCGGATGCTTCCCCCCCCCCTCGTTTTGGGGACGGTGTCTTCGTCATACTTCCCTGTTCTTGGGGTTCTACGT
The DNA here is from genome assembly GCF_040958095.1 of Procambarus clarkii. Classification (NCBI taxonomy): domain Eukaryota; kingdom Metazoa; phylum Arthropoda; class Malacostraca; order Decapoda; family Cambaridae; genus Procambarus; species Procambarus clarkii. Next base: position 1,762,457 of record NC_091158.1, read on the forward strand.
GACTTCTGGTCTCGGGTGCGCCTGCGCCTTTGTGTGCCTTCAGGACTAGTGTTGGCTTCTGTGTTCTCGAGGGTTCGGGAAGGTTTTCGCTACTTCCCGCATTATTGGAACGTCTGTCGGCTCCTCATTCGGATCGCCGTTTTGGGCTACTTGTAGCCCGGTTGGGCTGCTTGTGGCCAGTGGCCCGGTTGGGCTACTTGTACTTGTGGCCTGGTTGGGCTACTTGTGGCCTGGTTGGGCTCCTTGTGGCCCTGTTGGGCTACTTGTGGCCCGGTTGGGTACCCTTTTGGGCTTTGTCTTCGCTTCGTTGGAAGGTTTTGTTGTAACTGCTTCCTCTTTTGGCTCCTTTTCTAGTGCAGTAGTCCTGGTTGGCGCCTTCTCGCAGTACGGGTTGTGCGGTTCGGCCTGCGTGTCATGCGCATGTGCGGTGGAGTTTCTTTTGGTCTGGGCAGCGTGTTTTTGTGCTGGTGTTTTGCGCCCTTTTTTCTCGGTGCTTCGCCTCTCGCTCTTCTTCCTTGCTGCGGTATGTGCCCCTTCGCAACGGGGGTGTCCTGGTTTCCAGCTGTGGGGAGGATGCCGAGGTTTACCCTGTGTCATGGGTGTGGGCCGCCTCCTTCGCCTCTACACTGCTCTCCTGCGTGTCCGGCTCTGGCTTCTTCACCTGGCGGTGCTCCCAGGATCTTCTGGGCACTGTTGGGTCGGGTCACGTTCGTGCCTCTGTTTCACAGGTGAGTTTCTGCGGTCTGGTGTCTTTTGGTCGGGCACTGGTTGCAGAGATGTTTATATACCTATCTTTATTTAGGTATATTTCTGTACGACTGAGACCGTTCGCACACCAGTGACTGTCCCTTTTTCAACCCTTCCAGTCCCACTCATGTGCATGTCCAACCCATGCTAGAGTCATTCAGGGGACCTACCTTTTTTCGTGTTATGAGGTGTGTCGGTTGTGGTGCTAGTTATGTACTCACCTGGTAGGGCTCTCCTGGTTGTGCTTGCAGGGTTTGAGCTCTGGCTCTTGGGTCCCGCCTATATGGAAGAACTTGCGGGATAGTACCAGTGGAGTGCAGTGGTGCTATAGGCACAATCGGGGTACACTGTATAACCATCAGAGGTCTGCGATTGTTACATGACCTACTTGCGAGCATACGCCATCTTGCCGGTAAGTCTGTGGACTTCCAGGGCACACTAGCCTGTTTTTGAATAGAAGTTCCGACCCATCCTGGTTGTGGGGGGTATGTGGGCCTGGGGGCCGTTCCAAGCAGCTGCCTAGTGGGCCACCCTCTGGCCGGTCTAGCCTAGCCTCGGGCCGGGCTTGGGGTGTACATGAGCTCCCAGTACCCCATCCAGCAGATATCGAGCAGGGTTCTCCGCTGTCGGTCGCCTGGTGTGCAGGTTCCTGGGCCAGCTGGATTCTGTCGTGTTTCCGTTGGCCCTATCTGGGGTCTGTCTGCTCCGTTCTCTGCCTTTGCAGAAGCGAGTTGCTATTTACATGTTGCGGTGGTGCCTGTTGCTGCTGCTGAATGTGTGCATTGGTAACGCGTTTCGCGGTGGCGTGTCCTTGTTCCTGTGTCCGGTTGTGGTGTGGCACTTTGCTGCTGTTTTGTGCATAGGGTTTGCATATGGGGGTTTGCTTGTTGTGTTTTTATGGTCGGTTTCCACCGATTCCTTTCCTTGTGCGTTCCCTTGTTTCCTCCTCTGCCGCAGGGTTGTTCTACGTGCGTTCCTTGGCTTCTTTGGCGTTCTTTCAGCCTGTGTCCTGTGGTGTGCTTATTTGTCTCGGTCTGTTGCAGTTGCTCGTACCCCTTGGTTCGGGTACTGTTTTCTGGCGGCAACCCTTCTGCCTTCTTCGGTTTCCTAGCTTATCCTGCCGGTTGGCTTTTCGGGGTCTTGCGATGTCTCGCATTGCACCAGTAGTTTCTGAACTCCTGGCGGGCTCGCTTGCTTTGGGGAGTTTTTCTGTTCGGCAGGCGTTCCATCTCCTTGTGCCGCCTGGGTTTCGGTGGTCGTGCTCGAGATCTTCCTGCGGCTCCGCCTTTTCCTGGGCTCGGAGGGGCCTTGTCGGGGCTGCTTACATTCTGCCTCGCGGTCTCGCCTCAGGTTGGTGGTCGGGTGGCTTCGTGGTAGGTATCTAGGTATCCCACTTGCGTCCTTCTTTTTGGCGGCAGTATGGGGTATTTTGGCGGTCCTTCCTTTTCCTGTACCTTCTTAAGTGGCTGCACTTGTTAGCGCCGGCTAGGTTTTCTGGTGGGGGTTGGGGGCCGTCGTCTTGCCACATACTGTCGCCCCTTTTCATGCGGCGCTGGCGGAGCCTCTTCGGCTTGCTTTCGGTCTTGGTGTTGCTTCTGCACCGTTAATAAGCTGTCTCGTGCGTTGTTTCACCTCCGGCCTGTTCGTGCGCCGCTTGCACCATCCTGGTCTCTGGTCAGCGTGCTCTGTCTTCTCCTCGGTTAGTAGTGCCCCCTTCGATTCCGGTTTGTTTTTTCGTCGGCTCTTTTTCCTTTTGGCATTTGCCTCTGGGGGTCAGGTCGCTGAGTTTTCTTGCTCCCTCGGTTTTAGCGTTTTGGTTCGGTGGCAGCAGTCTCCATCTTTTCTGGCGCGGGGTGGGGCTGCTGCGTTCTGGAGGGGTCCTTGGTTTGTGAGGTGCTTGGTTGGTTGGGCCGGGGGTGTGTCGTTTTTTGTGTTCCGTGACGGCCCTCCGCTGTTGTTTGCGTGCCACGGCATCTGTGTCCGGGGTGCGTTTTGCGTTGATCCGGTTCTGTTCTTCCCGGTTCTCGGGTGACGGTGTCCCGGGTTGTCCGCCGTGTTCTTGCGGCTAACCTACCTGTGTTTTTCCCCCATGCCCGTGGCGTTCATGGCTTCGCTGCTCTCGCTGCCGTCTGAGCGACGTGTCCTTGCGGTCATTCGGGCATGGATCTTTGGTGTTCGTACGGGGGCTTTGCTGCTCGTTGTTCTCGTGTTGTTCCCGGGCGTTTTCGGGGCTGTGGTGCCTTGGGTTGGCGTTTGCTGTCGGTTGTCTCACTTCCGTGGGGGATGTGTGGTGTCCGCCTCCCGGTTCCGTTCCTTTGACCTTCCTCTGTGGGTAGTTAGCTCCTGGGAGCCGACGGGGCTCTCCACAGAAAACCAGCGTTGAATGTAATGAAACGCCATTTTCTGGGTGAGACCCGGAGGCTCCCCGGCAATCCTCCCTCCCTCCGGTTGGCGTTTTTTCGCATGTTTTGACATCCAGCCTCAGAACTGATGGGTGGATAGCCGACGTGGGAGGTCTGGGGCTCCCCCTTCCCCCTCCCGGGGAGGGGGGAGCTGCGCAGACAGCGGCGCGGTGACGTGTGATGTCATACTAGTTTGCTTGTTTTCTGTTAGGGAGTTCTATCCACTAGTTCGACTTTAGGTAGCAATTTTAACCAGAATAGGGGTTTGTTTTGGAATGCTTACCTTTCTGGATGCTTGACCTGGTCGATGGCAGACATAGAATGCTTCCAACCACACGGGGGTTTCTATAGACCATTGCTCCCGTTGCCTCTCTGAGGGGACCAGGTTCTGGCCGTGGTCCCCGGTAGGTCCATAAGAACTCCATACACATGACTGATGCCAAAGTCTGACATTAGCATATCAGCCTGGTAAAGCTCTGGGGAGCCTCCGGGTCTCACCCAGAAAATGGCATTTCATTACATTCAACGCTGTTTTTTTAAAAAAGCTTTGTTTTTCATGTGTTTTTCAAGCGAGGGAAATCTTTGAAACCTCTTTACAGATTGCTTTGAAATCTTGACACAACATTGCATTCGAATAAGCGAGTGTTTTTATTTACCTACTATATACATGCCTCACTTGTGACAGGAAAAAACATGTTTTTTTGAAAAACAGCTCCATCTGTAGGACGTATGAGCAACACACACTGTAATCTCCAAAAGTTCTTTACCGATTGCTTTGAACACAACGTTACTTTCGAATACGTGCGTGTTTTGATATACCTAATATTTAGATGTTATTTATTCACTTATTTATTCACCTGTGACAGGTGAAAACATGCATTTTAAAAAAAAAAACAGCGCCATCTGTTGCAAGTAGGAGCAACATACGATGTACAAAATATTTTACAATTCCATTTCAATGTTTATACAGTTTACAGTCAATGTAAATACAATAAATACAGTGTAAATAATAAATTCAATGTAATACAATGTAAATAAATAACAATAAATACAATGTAAATAAATAAATACAGTCAATGTAAATACAGTTTTGATATTCCTAGAGTACGACTTAATCAAACCAGAAATGCTCTACAAATCAAGGGGCCCAGAATGTGGAATGACCTTCCCAACCATGTTAAAGACTGTACCTCTCTCAACCAGTTTAAGTTAAAAACCTAATAAATTCCCTGTAACCTACCTTACCCCTCTGTTGTCAACCCATGTATGTTTTTTTTTTTTTTTTTTTTCAAATCAACGCTGTTTGAATGTAATTTTCTGTAATAATTTGTAATTTTATTTGTGCTGCTTTTTCAACAATGTTCCCCCCTCTTTTACCTCTATTTTTATTTGTTCTCAACACATTTTATTCTTTTTACCCATTAGTTTTAAGCTTTAGTCATTAATGTTTTTCCTGCCCGAAACGCTTTGCGTAATAGTGGCTTTAGGCATTGTATGTACTAGCTCTATCTATAAAGCCAACAAACTTTGTAAAATCTCTTTATGTATGTACCTTACCTAAATAAAAATTATTATTATTATTATTATTATTATTTAAGATTGCATTGATATATTGAATTTTCATAGATTCTGATTTATTTTCATTTTGATTTAATTATTTTGTGTGACGTTGCACAGGAATTAAGCTGTTGTTTACCATACCGTTCATTTCGTGGGTATAGCTTATTTGTTTCTTTTTTCATTGTTTTTCATTTCGTTTTTTAAACTGTTCTTATTTTTCAATGCAATTGGTGGTGAATTTGAGCTGTGTCGATTGATCTGTTTGAATTAAAATATTTCGTTAGTGTTTCTTGTTTTGCTTTGAAAACATGAAAATGGACAGCACGTTTATTTCACAGCTGCAAATGTGCAGCAAATAGCTATGAAGACTCCTGGTTCAACCTTCACAATGAGCAGATGTCTGGATGCCTCCTCTGCCTGCGGGCCGCCTGAGCACGTTCTGTTTTCGCGTTTTGGCCTTGCTACTGTCGTTTGGCATCCCTATTCAACGGTCCGGTTGTACGACGCCTGGCGCTCATATCGCCTTGGGTCACGGGATTGTTGATAGATTTTTTTTTGACGTGTTCTGGTTGGTTCTCCCGGCGGGGTGACGGTGTTCGGGGGCCGGCTTGGCCGAGAGGTGCCGGGGGTTGGCGGGTCT